>NW_009231152.1:0-17379 GCF_000690835.1 Fulmarus glacialis | reverse complement strand
TTTCCCCCCGTTCCTGTGGTAGTAACGGCGGTATAAAATATGTGTTTGTGTAGGAGTAATTAGAATTACCCCGCGGAATAAGTAACCCAGTGGCAATGGGAGTTTCCCCCTGCCTCTCCGTGCTGGAGGTACTCTCGTCAAGTGCCTACGGTGCTCCACTCGCACAGTAGTAACTTTGTTTCTTTCACCAATTACACACCCCTGTGTACTCAGCAACACTGTTTTCAGCCGATTACTTCTCCTGTAATTGGTTCTCGCTTAGTAAGTCTCAACAGAATTGCAGCAAAATTGCACATTGTTTAACAAAACAGGGTGGGATTGCTGCTAGATTATTAGCAGTGAGGCTTTGCTGTTTGCCGAAAAAGAAAGCAGCGTTTTCCCCAGCTTGCAAAGAACTCTAAAGGGATGCTGTTGAAATAGTTGTTTGACCTCCCCTCTTCGGTGCTGAATTGATACATTTTCCTGGGACGGTAGACCCAGGCAGCCCAGAAAAATACGCACAGCGTTTCTTGGGTTTGTTTTCTTTTATGTATTTCAAATATTTATGTGCTTCCTATCTGGTGATCTTAACATCTGATTATTTAGGACTAAGAAAAGAATTTTGGCTTTCCTCAGTTTTTTTTGTAGCCAGTGGCACTATATGTTGAAATGCCAGACCTGCAAAGGTATTTATAGGGAGCCAAGTGTTCCCATACCGTGTTAAAACACCCAGCGCCAAGAGTGGAAGTTGCATACCTGTCATCTGCTTCCATTTTGTATATGGTCAAGGATAAATTAGAATTCAGGAAAGGAGTTCCCACTAGCCCTGTGCCGGGTGATGGAGGATTTGTTCTGAACCAAATATTAAATTTCCCTCCTCTCCGCTGCATTTCCTGCTTCTGTCACAATTAGATGCCTGTGGGGGGTTGTGATTGAGTAATTTAAATTCTGTGTTTTACATTATGCTTCTGCTGTTCAAGTATCTCCATTGTTTGGAGATCTGTTTTTTTTCGGGTCCTGGGTGCCCTTCCATCCGCTGCCCAGTCTGCCGTCCTTTGAGATGCTTGCTCTGCTTGCCAGACCTGGCCTCCCCTAGGCTTGTTCAGCACACTAATTCGCCAGAAGACTAATCACCTTTTTGATGGGTTGGTTACTGGGTTAACGTTGTTGACTTCTGTAGAGGCTTTTCAGACTTTTAGATGTAGTGCAAAGTAAGTAGCAGGAAAGTGGAGTCAGGGAAGTGAGGTAGCCAGAGGAAAGTAAACACATGGTTTATGACAACAGCGCTATCAGATCAATTTATGCAATCCTCTGTAGAACCAGTCAAAATAACTGGGTATTTTAACAGCGCATTTTGTATAATTTTAAGTAATTGAAAATGCTGTGGTTTAACACACAAATTTAAAAAAAAATTTGGAATAGGTTTTATTCATTTCTTAAAATGTTATTATCTTCCTGTCTTTCAGGCTGAAGGTGGCCCATTGTAAGGGTTAATCATCTGTCAAATATTTAATAATCATTTGTTCAGAAAGTTTCCTGCATTGTTCATGGTAAGGCTTGTATTTGATATTTCACGTTTAGTTGGTTATGCTAACACGTTTAGAGTATTTCTTATACAGTTTTTAGTATTAACATTTGCTTTAGCTATAAGAATGCTGCCGTTGGATCATACATTTGCTGGGAATTGCAACTTCACAGAGGAAGTTTCCAATTTTGGATAACTGAATCAATAAATATTTGAATAAATTAATACATTAATCCAAAAAAAAAATCCTTTATAAATCAATATGTGTAAAGTGGGAAAGACCCTTATGTATTCAGAATTTTGAGACTAGTGCTTTTGTAATCTGAATATTAAACAAAAAAAATTATTTGGCAATTCTTTTAGTGTCTAAATGACATCGGCTGTTGGGATTTTATGACTTCAGCTACTTTGTAAAAATTACAAAACTTTCCCTTGTTATTTTCCAGGAGTTTTTCATCAGTATGTCTGAAACCATTAAATACAATGACGACGATCACAAAACTGTGTTCCTGAAAACATTAAATGAACAGCGCTTGGAAGGAGAGTTTTGTGACATAGCTATCGTGGTTGAAGATGTTAAATTCAGAGCACATAGGTGCGTGCTTGCTGCCTGCAGTACCTACTTCAAAAAGCTTTTCAAAAAACTGGAAGTTGATAGTTCATCAGTAATAGAAATAGATTTTCTTCGTTCTGATATTTTTGAGGAAGTTCTCAATTACATGTATACTGCAAAGATTTCTGTTAAGAAAGAGGATGTAAATTTGATGATGTCTTCGGGCCAGATTCTTGGTATTCGATTTCTGGATAAACTCTGCTCTCAAAAACGTGATGTATCTAGTCCTGAAGAAAACACACAGTCCAAGAGCAAGTACTGTCTAAAAATAAACCGTCCTATGGGGGAACCTAATGATACCCAAGATGATGAGGTGGAAGAAATTGGAGATCATGATGATAGTCCATCAGATGTGACGGTGGAAGGAACTCCCCCAAGTCAGGAAGATGGAAAATCACCTACCACTACCCTGAGAGTGCAAGAGGCGATTCTGAAAGAGTTGGGAAGCGAAGAGGTCCGAAAAGTAAACTGCTACGGCCAAGAAGTAGAGCCTATGGAAACAACTGAATCAAAAGACTTAGGATCTCAGACCCCTCAGGCTTTGACATTTAATGATGGCATAAGTGAAGTGAAAGATGAACAGACACCAGGCTGGACCACAGCAGCTGGGGATATGAAGTTTGAGTATTTGCTTTACGGTCACAGGGAACACATCGTATGTCAGGCTTGTGGTAAGACCTTTTCTGATGAAGCGCGATTGAGAAAACATGAAAAGCTACACACTGCTGATAGACCATTTGTTTGTGAAATGTGTACAAAGGGCTTTACCACGCAAGCTCATTTGAAAGAGCACCTGAAAATACACACAGGTTACAAGCCTTACAGTTGCGAGGTATGTGGAAAGTCTTTTATTCGTGCACCAGATCTAAAAAAGCATGAAAGAGTTCACAGTAATGAGAGGCCATTTGCATGCCATATGTGTGATAAAGCTTTCAAGCACAAGTCCCATCTCAAAGACCATGAAAGAAGACACCGGGGAGAGAAACCTTTTGTCTGCAGTTCCTGCACTAAAGCGTTTGCTAAAGCATCTGATCTAAAAAGGCATGAGAACAATATGCACAGTGAAAGAAAACAAGTTACTACAGCCAATTCCATCCAGAGCGAAACAGAACAGTTACAGGCAGCGGCTATGGCTGCTGAAGCAGAGCAGCAATTAGAAACTATAGCTTGTAGTTGAAAACTAAAGCAGAAACTTTATCAGAAATAATATAAGAAATTAAATTGAACAAAATCTATTGTTGGTATACGTTTAGACTGAGAATTATCTTTTCAAGAAAACATATTTTTAGAGGATTTGAATGCTACATAGGAACACATAGCATTACTTGGTTAGGTATTTTAAAACATTTCAGAGATGGGTATTCTTAGAATATGAAATAGTTTTGTTGTCATTAGCAGTATAATGCACTAATACCTGATTTAATTTGAGAATATGATCAAGTTCTCTATAAAACAGGGATCATCACCGGCTGATGTTTCGTTTCATCCAGTATGGAATACTGCATACAATGTAGACATCGAAATCAGTGAGTTATGTTTAAAAATGCTGAGATCTCAGAAAATAACAACCATGGAAAGGAAATACTTGTTTTTCATAATTTTGAAAGTGTTATACCTACAATTTTTGAGAAACAGACATTGATTCCCTAAGCTTTTTAATTCCTCCTTTTTTCACCTAGTGTAGGTGCTAGAGGTTGGTACAACAGTGTGTAAGGGAGCACGGTGATAAAAATGAAATTGCTTCTTATTCCATTCCCTCAGATATGCTCTTATTTTAATCAAGGTGGCAAGTTTAATGAAATACTTGCTTTCCTGAAAAAACTGCATTATTCACAGTGGTCCTGGCTGGCAAAGCAGAAGGGTTGTGGCATTCACCAATCCCTTCTGTGGGGAAAAGAGTTTGCCTTGTTTGTTTCTGTGTTCACTCTTATGCAGGCCCCTGGAGATGGGACAGAGCCACAAAGGAAAAAGGGTGCAGCATGGAGAAGGAGATGTTTTCCTTACTTGGACCCAGTAGAAATTAGTTAAAGCTAATACAGCCTGAGGCTGTAGTTTTTTATTATGCAGCTTTCAGTTCACTTAACCTAGCACAGTTAAGGCAAAGGAGTGTTTCTGGCAGCACAGGAGGATTAGCTGCACTGGCGAGTGACCAGGTGTCACTGCCAGACCTCCGGAGCTGCAGAGCACAGCCACGGGCTGTCGCGTACCTGCCCGCAGCATTCAGGCTGGGTTCTGTGTCATGGCTGGTCATACCAGCTAATAGGTCCTGTTCAAGTTTAAAAACTTCCGCCTTCTGACACACCACCTCTCAGCAAGAGAGATCCAGAATCAGTGTTCGCTAATAGTCTGTTACTTAGAGTTGTCTATTTTTTTTTTCAGACAAGCTGGGGTAGATGCTGCTAATTTAACTGTTAACTCAGAGTCAACAAAATACATGGTCTTTGGATTGCAGTCTGCTGCACGTAGTCAACAAGAGAAGACACAATAACAGTGGTAATGTAATCCAAAGGGATATCGAGCCTTTTAGATTTGTAAATACTACAACTGTTGTCAAAACTTCATTTGAAGTTGGAATGGGAAAAAAAAAACGCATTCTTGGGCACGTGGTTGGATAACATTGGTCACTTGCGATACCTATAACATATGAAAGTGTTAGAGCAGTTTCTGGTAAGTTACTGTGTGGTAGATCACATCTTGCTTTTCTAAATAGAAATTGAAAATAGCGTTTTTGTAACTGTTATATGGAACTTTGATTACTGTTTTTTTGTTTGGTTGGGTTTTTTTACAGCTTCATTTCATTCATGTACTCATCAGGTTAAGCAGTTATTTTAAAATGCCAATAATTGTTTGAAAGCTGGTCTGTAAATAAAACATGAACTTAATATTTTAGAAAATGTAAACTTTGGACCTTTACCAATATATTTTTTTAAAATGTTGCTTCATTTTACATTCAGTAATATTAGTTTGTAAACAAACTATACATTTTGTATCTGTGCAACATCAGAGGATGTGTATTCATTGCATTTTATTGGTTCTCTTGAGGAACATGATAAATGACCATTGTTAAAATGTTTTACTGTATATGACCATAGATATAAAGATAGTAGGTCCAAAATGGGATCTACTTTTTTTTCTAAATATATTAGTCTTGCTATGTTTTCTTATCTAAAATTGTGTTCATTTTTTCTTAGATGATAAAATTGGTGTTGATAAGTCTGTACAAAACAGATCTATTGTGATAAGAGTTCAAAAGTGTAAAAGATGAAGAAAGTAAATTTTCTCTACGTCTATGAAGAGTGCAAGAAGTAATGAGTTTAAATTATAGCAGTGAACATTTACATTAGGCATTAGGAAAAATTTTTAAAGGGTTGAATAATGAATTATTAGAACAGAATGCCTGAGGAGGCACTGCAATCTCCACTAGTGGTGATATTCAAGAATGGGTTAGACAAACATCTGTTAGAAATGGTTTAAATACAGTTAATTCTGCCTTGAAGCTGAGGGGTAAGCTAAATAACCTTTCAAGAAGAGCCTCATTGGTTTTTTTGGAAAGTAATAAGTGAAAATGGAGCTCACTGGGACAGCAGAGGCTTGGATGGGAAGACAGAGCTCAAGGCTTACAGTTAAAGAAAATTGCCCTCTGACATTTGAGCACAAGCGGTCAGGCTGTGAATTTGGAATTGTCACAGAAAAGCAGGCTTGCATTAAAAGTCACACAACTGAAAGTGTGATAACATTGTGTTTTACATCAGAGTAAATTCTGCTATTGTTAAAGCTTACAGCTGTAAGAGTTGTGCAAGGTTACAGCTCTAAGGGTTGCACGATGTCTGTAGCTTTTTAAAACTGGGACAGATTGATATTATACATACTCTCATACAAAAGTGTGCAGAGGCACAACAAATGTTACTGTTGCGCGTTCCTTGGACAGGCATAAGCACCTTACATGAGACTTGGCCTTAACAGTCTGTCATAGGAACAAATTCAGTAAAGCTAGTGGAATTGCTCCCATGTCAGAGGTTTTGAAAGGGGCCTCGGCCTCTTACTAGTTTTTAGCTGCTTAAGAATCAGAAGACTGCTGTGTGTTCCTGAGACAAACAATGGCAATATTGATCAAGAAGGCAAAGGCTCAGTTATTTTTGTGAAGTTGAGAATTTTGTTCGCAATTTCTACTACTGCCATCTGTTTTAACGATGTGAACCTACCTTATTTTTTCTTTTTTTGAAAGCCAATAGATAATTTTTCCTTCCCTTCCCAATTGTTTTTATTCAAGACAGGGAGAAGGCCTAGAATACTTAAGCTTAAAGTTTTGGAAAAGGTTTCAGAAAGGAAGTTGTAGCTTATATGTTATGAGGGTCTGTCTGTGAAGTTCAGGTAAATCTGTCTGCATCTTAAGATGCTACTGCTCCCAGCTCTCTCCTGTCTGTGCTGGAAGATGCCATGTACAGAAGCAGATGTATGTCAGCTCCAAGCCACAGAGGTTTTCCAGCATGATAAACCATAAGCTATGAGCTGTGTTGATCGAGGAATGGGCAAATTTTTATTTTTGCTTTTACAAAGATGGCAACTTCTTTCAGAGCTTATGAGACAGTGGATGAGATTCTGTCCAATTAATGGGAATTTTGCTGTTGACTTTATTGGGGCCAGACTAGCCTAATATTCCTAACAAGTTTTCCAACAGTGGGCAAATTAGTTAATTGGTGTGCGTGGAGGAATGACAGAATTCTATGGAAACATAGATGGCTAAAATAACATTAGATATGAATTAATTGTTTTTCTCAGAATTAAGTAGCAAAAATATCATGCATGGAATTAGTCCTAAACATACACTTCTCTGTCTATAGTTTGTGAAATCGGAGTCCGTTATGTCTTTAATATACATAAGATAGCAAAAACACTTTTTTGGCTTACATTGAACATCTGTCCATGTTATGATGTTAGGTGACTAAGCGGTTTCAATGGAACTCTCCGTGTATTGGAATTACGTATATGAATAGGCGTGACCAGGGCTTACATATATATAATGCAGCAACATGTTAGTTGATGTGAAATGAGGTTCTTCTGATAACCCAAACGGGTCTATATGGTCAATACCAGTTGAGATGCCAAACCAAAGTCTTCTCAGTTGCAAAACGATCTAAATACTAAGGAAGTATAGCCATTTATAGTTAAAAGGCTTTGTGTTGTAAAAGACTAAATAACTTAGAGTGCAAAGAAGTATTTGAAATAAGAACTTTGCTGTTCTGTGATCTTAACTGTGTGTTCTTAAAAATACGGTAATGTTTTGTAAAGGGAAAATGGAACAAAGAGAACACATTTTGAACACACTGGTATCTGATTAATTTCTGATCCAAATTGTGTTAGCCACGGGTATGCTGCTGGTTATTTGGCACAACTCAGTTTGTAAACTGCAAAAGTTCAGGAAATAATACCTTCTAGCCCTTCTCCACTCCCCACCCCCTCTTCTACATACCCTTCTTATCAATATTTAAACAAATATTAGAAGATGAAGCAATTCACAGTTGAGTACTTGTGTGTTCATTTTTCTGCTTTAGTCTTTGAAAAAGGTTTAGGCCTGGGGATCAGAGTTTTAAAGGCTGTTGTGTGAAAGAAAATGCTGACTTAAGTAGCAAGGTTTTGAGGAGTTCATCTTCTATTTCATGTAAGCTGCAGAATACTAAATAGTCCTCAATATCTTGTGATTTACGTACCCAAACGGGAGTTCTTTTGAAGATCTGGCCCTAATTTTCTGATCTAGAGATTATATTCATGATTCCAGTGAGTAAGGATATTTAAATTAATAGTTGGATGAGATATAGAATGAAATATCAGTTGATATCAGAAAGTCTACCCTAAGCTTAGAGTATATTTTTAGGGACAGATTATCTTTCTTAAGTCCTCTATCAATTTAGACACCTCTCTGTCTTACAGAAGAGACAAAGCATTTCTGAAACAAAGTACATCTAGTGCTAACAACATATGACTTTTCTGAATGTAAACATCTACACATAGTACAGAATAGGATAATTCTACCCAGAAGGTAAAGTCAGACCTAAGGAATTTTCATCTCTTTCAAACAGCTAATCCATAGATCACAGTAGTATGCCCAATCAGCCAGAAACGTGCATGTTTCATTAAAAATTCCATTACAGCAGTTGGTCTGTCATCTGTCTCCATATAGATCTAAAACAATTATAGTAACATTCATTTCGGAACAGATGGAGAATTTCCATGAATAGATTTTGTTAAATATGTGTCATAAGAGTCGAGACATCTCTTCTCAGGAATGATTTTTAAATGTAATACAAGAAATCTGAAATAATAGGATAGCTAAAAATAGTGATTTATACAATATTGATATGTTTTTCAATGTATTTCTCTCCACTGTCCCTTTTTTTTAATTTGCAGGACCTGCTTCTTTAGGTATTTATAGAACTCTGAAACTTTATGAACTTCGGTGGTTCCAATATGAACAGATCTAGAGCTATCATGTTGACAGCTCTTTAAAATAGAAATAGACTTTTGAAGTCTTACTGTTTTTTAATAATCTGTAGCTAAGCGTCTAATTTTTTATAGAGAAACTTGAAACACCTGTAGTCCATATGAATAAAGTTGTTCCATCTCTGACCTCTTTGGCATATGGATATCAAAAAGCATGGCCAAAGCAGAACTTCGGATACCTGTATCCCATATTCCTTCCTGTATATATGTTGTGGTTTGGTTTTTGTTTTGGGGGTTTTTCTGTTTGTTTGTTTTTTAAGTCTGTAATTCTTGAAAAAACACAAATTTTATAAAATGAGTGGCACTAACAAGAAATTGAAATTTTTACTGAATGGAAATTCCAAGTATATTTTCTTTTTAATAATACTGAGCCATTTTGAGTAAGTATATAAGACAATAACTACATGTTACGTATTATATAAACAGATTTTAAGCTGTAATTTAATGCAGAAGTAAAAGAAATTAGTAGAAATAATGCATTGAATATAGATGGTCTTCATGGAATCATAAAATCATGAGAACTATGAAAATTGATGATTTCAACTTTTTTCCACCAAAACATCAGAGCACTATTCTGTTTTAGAAAAATGTATTTTCTGATGCAAAACCATTCTGTTAAAAACAATAGCAACAACAACAACAACAAAACATACCCCACAGTGCTTGCATTTGTAGTTTTCTGACCTCCTCCCAAAGGCAGGGATGAGGGTAGACGGGGAAGAGTAAGGAGCAAGACGTTCTCATTTCAACTGTAGTGAAATGAATAACAGCTCGCTCTGTCTTATATAGTCACCCCCTTAAAGTTTGTCTTGTCTGGACAAATCTCATGCCTAAGTTATGTTCTTTTATTCTTGTTGAATTCTTTCTTTTTGCAGACTTTTCAGGTTGGAGAGGTTCAAGTGAAGCTGAAAAGAATTTCACCTATTTCTCTGTGTAGAATTTACTATGCATAGAACTATGGTAGAACTAATATTCTGGTTACTAGTTAACATGCTATATAATATGTGCTATTTTGTTAAACTAATGGCTGTCGGCTTTGATCCAAAGACGATCTATTCTCAGTGTTCTTAGAACACAGGAACAGGCTTAGCACTCTTTTTAACTCAAACCTATTTGTCTATCCTAGGCGATAACAAAAAGAGAGAAGTAACGCACCAAGGCAGTAGGCTTCATGTCCAAGGCACAGCTAAATCATGAGATGTTTCCCTGTTCGCAACTTAAGGGAAAAGCTAAGCAAAGTCAAGGCATCAGATCCATGGTGATTTAAGACAATAGAAGTTGTGGTTGCTGCAGTTTATTGTTGTTCTTTTGCCTGCAGTAGCACTCCTGCGGTGTCCCAGTGAACCACTTCATGGAGAGCCAGAGCACCTGAAAACTAATAACCGTTTTGAGGCATTTTTTTTCTTAACCTTCTTAGCAGCCTCACATGAGTGAGGCTCAGTGCCTCAGTGCTAGGGTCAGTGGAAGAGCAGCCCCAATTTAGATTGACTTTGGCTATGGTGGAACTGCCTCCTAAAACAGCAGCTTTCTGTTTCGCCTGCCATAGTAAAACTGCAAATTGTTGCTAAAAGGGGTAATCCCATTCTCTCCTCTCTTGCTGTTACCCTTTGCACCTATTTCCTCTGTCTTGTTTGCCTCAGATTTAATGGTTTTTGTGGCTCTAGGATAAGCCAGTCGAGTGAGTTTCTATAACAAAGCAATTCAGTGCTTCAGTGAGTTAGTTTTAGGTTGACCTCCCTTGTCAAACCAATTAATTAGATTTGATCCCAGGTAAGTGGCAGGAGCACATAGCGAGAGTTAGGAGAACGAATGGAGCAGGACTTGCCCAACTTTGGCATCCCATTAAATACAAGGTGATGAAACACAGCACTTGTTGCAAAGTGTTGGCAAGAAGCAGCCAGGCAACAGAAAGGACCAGACATAACTCCTTTGCAACAACCACTGGTCGTAGACTGGCAGGATTTTGCAGAGGGAGATGCGTGTGCTTCATTTCTGCTTTTTTCAGGAGAACAGAATTTGGTGTTTGAAGTTGTGGGGCGTTTTCTTTTTTCTTTTTTATTATTTAAATTAATCTGACCCTGTTTGCCTCTCATCCAACAATCCTACGAAGCCTTGAATTGTGACAAATTGCTCAGATTAAGTTATAAATCAAAAAGATTTATAACTTTTAAGTTATAAAAGACAATAGGTATTTAATTCACTGAAGGACAAAACTGTAACACCAAAAGGATGAAAAATTGTACTTTTGCAATGTTTACAAGTATTAGAAGTAGACAATATTCACTTCATACTTATTTAGATCTATTTTAGATCACTTACTGTGTAAAAAATTGTCAAACAATCTTTTTAGTTATTGCAAATAATAGAAATCCAAAGTATAGGGATAGATTCTGTATTTCATTAGGTGATGTCAGCTAGGCTGATTTCATGTTAAGAATTTTTTTTTTCTGCCTTTCTAGGTTAGGCTTCTGTGGTCAACTTGAAGTTTTTACAATGATTGATTTTGATTTCTTTCCAGGTATAAATATGAATTCATTTGAAGGCCTGAATATAAAAATCGTAGGTACTTTTACATTTAGTACTTCAGATTAAGGAGTTTTCAATGTAGTTCTTTTTTTGTGTAGCTGAGGCTGCGGAAGGCTTTCATTGTCGAGAGTTGCCTTCTTTCAGTGAAAAGTTATTCCCTGGAAATGAGTTCTGTTCTCTGATATTTCTCATAGTTTTCTGTGCTTTACTTCTAACAAGACTTTTTTTCCTCATCTGAAATAACAATATTTGAGTATTTTCTTTTTACAAGATACCTTATTTTATGTTACAGCTATTATTGGTTTTGTTATTTTACCCAGTAATATTTTACTAATTCATCTAGATTTTCCAGTAAGATTTATATCATGGCCACTATAATCTTGCTCTTAAAGTGTAAAATAGAGATTAAACCAGGATTTTGACACACAAACTTTTTAATGCTGGTGTAAGGTTTCAATCCTTAACTTTGCAGCACTGAATGTGAAACCTTATACTCCTGAAAAGTAGTAAGATCTCATTGAATGCTTCTATTGGAGATGCTTGATTTTTTAAAAAAATAAATATATTCTAATGTTTTTTCTGGAATTCTTGATCTTAAATCAAATAAGGGAAAAGAGTTCAATCTGCCTACTTGGCAAGTAGGAAGGAGCAGCTATCCCCGTTTTGTATTTCAGGTGAGTTAGAGGTCTGAAGATAACTGGGCTTGTTTACTGGACTAACAGTTATGTACAGCTATACACATAGTAACAATTAAAACCTACAGTTTTTAAAATGCATGACAGGCAAGTTTACTTATGCTAGAGTTTTGCCATTCAGTCTGCAAAAAACCGGAAATACATCAGAAATTCTTACTTGAAAATGTCATGGCTGCCATCATAAGTAGAGATATGTTAGACAGAAATGTTTTAATTAAAGTTAACAATTACCAATTTTAAGAGAGTTAGTAAACATTTTCAATATGAAACATAGGTTTAATTCTCCACTTCAGTAATTAATTTTTCTTTTATCCAGTTGTATGACTTTCTTGTAGATCTCCCATCATTCTAAGGACGGATTAAATGCAATCAGAGGGGAGCTCTGATTTGATGGATGTGATAAATTCTGCTGGAGTAGGGATGTCCTATTATAGATACTTCTCAATTGGACGTGGATTATGCTCTATGAATCCTGCTAACCTAATTCAAAGTTTTGATACTCTACTGTTTTAAATCCTTTCTTTTGTAACAAAGTTGATGTTTTCAAACATAATTTAGAATTCATATATTTATCTTACTCGGCCGAATTGTTTAATTTTTAGACATGCATGATGAAATCCCCATTCTTTTGACCCTCTAGGATAAGTTAGGAAACTGCATTGTGTATTTACTGTTTGTATTTTATATTGGCGTAATTCAGTATAGATTCTCAGTTCTTGAACAATCTAAGCTGTTTAGTAGCATGTTAAAATGATGATTTTGATATTTACAGATATTTGTTCTCTTCCTTGAGCGTTAAATTAAGCATGTAGCTTAATATTTAGGTTGTTTACATTTATCAAAATGTTATATCTGAATTTATTGAGGACTTTAATGAAATAGTATTTTCTTGCAAGTTTTCAAATTTCTTCATTTATTTTAAAGCTGACTTTTCTTCTCTTTAGCTCACTGGCTAGCAGTTTTGCCATGGGTCATAAGTGCTTCTTTGCTTTTCTCCTTTTAAGTTCTTTGAAGACTTGGACATATACCTAGTTTTATGACATGTGTCAAGCTATACACACCGATAAGCTGTGGTATGATCAGGGTCTTAAAACACTTTTTATAGAAAAGAGGAAGATACATGCAAAAATACTCATTTTTAGTCTAACAAATGTGTTGTCATGCTGGTAGAACAGAAAAGGTTTGAAGATGAGAATTTTACTTGTGGCAGACTCCCAAGCTATCCTATGAGTCTTTAGCATGGTGCAGAATGGTATGGCCTTGTCATGAGTCAGTGGCTGTATGTGAGGTCCTTTAAGGTTTCTTCCTATGTTTCACAGTGTCTCTGCTAGATCCAGAGTCATTAACAAAGGACTTGACTGGACTGAATTCCTCGCTGTATAAAAGAATTCCTGTGTGATCTAAAGGTTCTGAATTTTGGACTGTGACTCATTGATCTGTCTCAGTGAAGGGACTGGCTCTCTACAGAGGTGTGGCAGGTGGGAGCAGCAACTACTTTGGCTCCACTGATTTTTGCACAGTTGTATATGTAGTAACATTTTAGATGAATCATTCAGTCTTGTATGTAGACCTCCTAAACTTACCTAGGTCTTTGTTTCTTATTGGTTGGTTTTTGCTTTGGGTTCAGCTTCTCTGTAATTTGATGACTTCCATCTATAACATAAAGATACCAATTTACTTCTTATGGGACTGTTGGAAGATAATCATTAATGGGTGTGAGGCATTCAGATATTGTGAGGGCAGCAATGTAATCAGCTGGAGACTCCCTAGGTGGAAGTGGGGCTTTTGGGATCTCTTTACATGCTGTGAGAAGTCCTGGGGTAGACTCATCTTTGTGATATTTAAAAAACAAAACAAAAAAACCCAAAACTATACAGCTGTTTCTCCTAGACTCTATCTAAAATTTATCCATGTGTGTAAATCTCAGCCCTGGACTACTATGCAGTTTATCAGATTAATTAAGAAAAATTAATAGACTAACGTGTTGAAACTCTAATGGCCACATTTATGTTTAATCTAATGGTATTCACTTTTTCCTGTCTCTGGAAATGTTGCATGTTCTTGCTGCTGGCTTTCAAGGTCTCATGTCTTTGGCTGCTGAAAATCTGTGCATTGCTGTTCTTCTGCAGTTCTCATGGAAAGGTAACTGGCTTTACATTTACTTCCTTTGTCAGGAGAATGGTACTTCTACCAGTTTGGATTTTTCTCTTTTCCCTTCTGTGTTTATTCCCTACATCTGTCTGTTAGAAGTATATTAATCACAGAGGCATTCATTATTCTAGTCTAAATCTAGGACACTGAATATTATGATCCCTGCTATACAAATTGCCATTTTACACTTCAAATATTCATCTAAACAATTTTAGATATTTCTTGCTAGCACTCACTCAGTCACAATTATTTCCTTTAAACAGTTTCCTTGCAGTTTCAGGTGTTATGTATGGCACCTTGGCTAGTAAAGATTTTTATTGGTAAGCTTAAACATAAGATAGTTAGTGACTGTAATTGCTTTTTGAAGACCACTATAATAGTACCCAGTTTAGCAAAAGACATCAAGTGGTTCAAGCAGTTTACTGATCGTATTAATCTTCCCTCCCAAAGAACTAGGTTTGATTATTAATGTTGACATGTGTGAGGAAATTAAAAAAATGGCTCAGAGCTAGTTTATTCTCAAAGTTGGGGAGAATGCTTTTTATAAAAGACGTAACAAAATCTTCCAGATTATCTCTTTTTATCTTTATATTATTTTATTATAAAATGTTTTCATTTATATTTAGGTGATTACTTCCAAATGATTCTTCCAGAAACGCTCAGATGCCTACCTGTAAAATGTTAGCTGTACGTTCTTGTTAACAAAACATTGAAACATTGAACATCTTCAGGTAAAAATGGCTTCTTCCTTAAAATATGTTTACTAAGCTTCTGAATCCATGTGACCAAATAATTGTTTTCAGCTCCATTAGAATAAAGGGTTTATTTCAGATGTAAAACCATAGAATTACAAATAGCAATGGATGATTTAAAGTGACTTCAGTCAACTTGATTTTTTTAACTGTCTAAAATTGTTAAAGTTAACTGTTAAAAATGTTAAAGTTCTTAACAAAGTACCCTCTAAGTAAGTCCAGACTTCTTCAAAAAAATCTTTGAAGACATATACACAAGAATTTTTAAGTCTCCTGATGTTATACAGAAACCAGTAATTCCTCACTCAAACAGTAAGAACTGAAATGATAAACAATGTGGGGACTGTATAATTACTGATAAAAATATATACAGATGTTTTTGTAAGTGCTTTTGTATTTTCTATTTCATACAAATTGATGGTACATCTTTAAATGAACAAGGCCATGTATTGTATTTTAATGATAAAACCTCATTTTTACCACTGTACTCAAGGGCTTTTTTGGAATAACTGGGCATAACTGATGTTGTTTTCCACTGATCTGAAGTTGAAAGATAATAGTTACTGTTTTGGTTGTTGTACTGCATTAACTGCACATTTTTTGAGGTGACAATTCACTACAGAATTCTGTCCTGTGCAATTGTTCTGGTGATTTTTGTGCATCTGAACTTGTGACCAAATCTGAAATTAAAAAAATAATTAAATGAAAAAAAGAAGCCCAAGATGCTTTTTGATAACATTTTTTTCCTCTGTCAGAAAACATTAATTGCTGGTAGCTTTTAGTTTGAGCAAGAAAATGAGAGACACTAAAACAAAATGTGCCTGTTTTGGGTAATTTATTAGATTAAATACAGATAGCAGGTAAGGAAAGATGTGTGTAGAACATTTATATCCAACAGATTTTTTTTTTTTTTTTTTGGAGAAAAGTGGATTAACATCTTCTTTTTTTTTTTTTTTTTTCTTTCTTTCCCATGATGGCTGAATCTCCATTGAACAGATGAATCAAGTATGTAGGGGCCACATAACATATGCGTCATAAAAAATACCAGTGCAAGTTTTCCTACAGTCTTTCCAAAATATATATCAGTCCTGATTTTCTGAAGATTATAGGATATCCTTGATCTGTCTTTTAAGAATATTGCTGACTGTAATCTTTTCTGTATTTTATGTCGGATACTTGTACTAGAAATTATTCTAACTCAGTTTGTAGGTATCCTGTTATTTCTCAGACATAAGGTGGATGAGAACGACAATAAATGAAAAAAGGATAGATTAAAGATTTTTGAAGTAACATTCTTAGAGGGAACACCATTTCTGAGCAGTCAGAGGTATAATGTTTAGGTTAGTTAATTCAGTTGCCATCTGAGAGAAGTGAAATTGAATCTCTGAAATATCAGACAGGAGACAAACAAATGGCAATAAAGAAGCTGAAATTGCTAAGGGGATAAAAGGATAATCCAGAAATTATGTGATAAATGTGATAAAAGAAATATCCAGAAATCAGATAGTAGAAATGGTATGTGATGATGAATCTGGAAGGCATTCCCAAGGAGAAATTCTCTTATATAGTGTTCCAAAAAAAGAAAAAACTGTCACTAGATAATTAATTTGACTTTGTCGGTGATGCCATTCTTGAGTTCTTACTGAAGTATATAGGCAGAATTATTTAAGCAGGTCAGTGCTTTTCTGTATCCGTACTTTAAGAATAAGGCCTTATTTGGATAATTAAAATATTCCATATTTAATTGGAGAATTCTGTGTGTATGAAATGCTTGATTATGAAGAGAATGAAATAGGCTTGTAGGAATATCCATAGGTTATGAACATGTGGTTGGAAAATGTATTGCATATTGCAAAAACTTACATGCAAACATTCATGCTAAAAATGTTGTTTTGTTTTTTTTTTAATCTACTTTCTCTAATTTGCACTGATTAAACAATATTTTTCAAAATACCTCCTGCAGTTGTAGGCTTAAACAGGAGAGACAGTTTCTCTAAATTGTGTCCCATCTGGCTGTTGTGCTTCTCACTTCTGTTATAGAAGTTCAAAGCCCACGGGAGCCCTGAGCATGGGTTTTAGAAATAAAAGCAAATTAAATGTGAAATATAAACATTGGTGGAAAATTTTATGTTTTGTCTTCTCTCTGTGCTTACCCTCCTCTTCTTTATTTTATTACCTATTCATTTATTTATTTACCTTTTGGCTCTGATATTATCTTTTATATGCTGAAACATTCATGTTCCCTCTTAAATCAAAGTGCTTCTGTTCAGTAGAGCTGGGTTAACAGGCCTGTGAGATCAGAGTATAAATTCCTCAGCATTTGAACCTTTGAAAACTAAAATACTGTGACAAAGTCTGGTGTCGCTGGAGCCTACTAGCAGGCAGGGCTGTTAGCTTGCGGTGAAATCAGTGCACCCTGAAATGTCAGGCAGTGGGGCTTGTTGCCGAGAGGTAATTGGGAGCAATTAGCCGGTCTCCCTGCTGGGCAGATGGCTATTACCTTTCTCCTCTTTGCCCTTGCTCCTGCTGCCGCTGCAGGGCAACGAGTTGTGGCAGTGATGATTCCCTGAGAGCGTGTGCGTGTGTCCGTGCGGGCGGTGGAGGCGCGGGGCCGCCCTGCGCCCCGGCCCCCTCCCCGCC
>NW_009231151.1:10729-19577 GCF_000690835.1 Fulmarus glacialis | reverse complement strand
CTATGATTCTATGATTCTATGATTTTATACTCCCACCTAGGCTAAGATATCAGGGGTTTTTTCTAATCTTAGGTAGTACAAATGTCGCAACCTTATTCAGCTCTTTTGCCATACGATACAATTTTTATTTATGTGGCCACGGACTACTTTTTCCCACTGGACTGTACCTTCATTCAGTACACAGGATGCACATGTCAGATTAAGAAGCAGATAGGCAGCATCCTACCTTCTCATTATTCATATTCTCATATTCTCATATGCTTTGACACTTACAGCACTCTATTCAGAGACTGCTTTGAAGGCAGAATGATTAACTTCCTAACAGGCAGTCATCACTGTACCACTGGAGTGCTCAGAAAACTAATGAATGTACTCTGATCACGCTCTTGATAGGAAACATATCTTCTTGACATTTTAGAGACGCTGAATTGAGGTACTAAGATTTTCAGGTAACACATTCACACAATCTGTGTGTGCCTTATCCCAGTTATTTTACATTTCATTTTTTCAGAGTACTTGGCATTGCTCAGCACTTCTTATTTTCCAAGCACAGCTCTTCCTGATCTCAGTTACAGCTGTGAACACTCAGCACTTGTGCAAACCATACCGCAGAGTCACAATATAAAACCATCCCAGAGAAGAGCACTCAATTAAAAATCATCTGTTCAAAGTTTGGTTAAAGTGATTCCACTACCATTATCCAAAACCACAATGGCATAGGCAGGGATATCTTTACCACAGAAGTCTCTTCTCCCTGCAACCTTCAGTCTCATTTATGACAGACCTCCCACTTCTTCAACAAGTAAAACAAAAGCCCCAGAGAGGACAAGCCAGTAAATACAGCATTATTATTGGTATCATGCTCCTGTTAGATTTATCTTCAATGTGGGCACCATTAACCCCTCTTTGCTCAGCTGAAGAAGAAAAGGAAGTTAGCTGGTTTTGAGGATTTGCCACAGCATTTGAAAGGAGTGCCTTCTCCGTGCAGTCTGGACTCCTTTAAGCTAAAAAGCACACTAACCTTCAAGAGGATGTAGACAGAAGATTTTAAGAGTGATACCCTATCCCTACTGAGTGCCACAGCAGTTTCACCACTGGCTTCGACTGGGCCAGGATTTTACGCAACAGATCTTTATCATTACTTCAGGTTTTGACTGTGGTTCTTATGCATACGGAGAAACATTGTATTTCCATTACAGTAAGGGTCAATAAAGCTATCTACTAAGAAGTGATTAATTACTGACTGTTGATTTTGCACTAAATGTCACATTTACATTACTTTGCATATCCTTTTAACATCATTACACTACAATGTGATTTCTCTTACTAAGTGGGGGCTGAAGAGGGTGTCCAGTTTTTGTACACCAGCCTGCAGGATGGATATCAGGGCTATCTACATCAGTCCAATAATCATAAATACTATCCCAGCCATCAAAATGGACCTAAAATCAAAAAGGAGAACAATACATTTTAGATCAGAAAAATTCTCTATAAAATCAGTTTCCCTAAGTAATCTCTAAAAATTACATGTCCATTATAGAAGTCACTTTAAGAGAACTATCGATGTTACACAGAAAATACATGTACATTAGATTCTGGACCCAGGCATACTCTCACTGAAGTATAGAGAGAGGTGTCATGTGGTTGTTTACTATGTCTTGTATCATCATGATTCTATGATTCTATGATTCTATGATCAGGCTCAAATCCCAGGAATAAAGCAGGACAAGTTTAGTTCTCACATTAACACTTAAATTAAGCATGAATTTCTGCCTTCTTTCTCTCTCAGAAAAAACAAAAATCCAAACATTTTTTAATCTCCTGTTTGAACAGGATTTAAGAATAGCAGAGCAGTAAGCAAAGGACTAAAAAAATGGCATTTAACCACAAAAAACAAAAAACCCCAAGATACGAATAACAATTTTACTAAAATCAGACTATACAGGATAAGGAGTTGAAACTGAAGAGAAAATGAAGTACGTGATTTCCCAGAAAACCACCAGTATGGACTATACATGTGGTTTTTTTAGGCGAAAGCTAAATATCTTACTCTGTACTAGTAAACAGCTCAGATCTCTCACGCGCGCATGTGTGGATGCACGTACACACAGATACATACAAACAGAGCTCTTTCAACATGTGCTATGGAGTCAAATTACCACCCTAGAAGTTATAAAACCTGTAATTTTAATAAATTAGACTGGAGAGGGTGGGGTTTTTTTGTTTTGGGGTTTTTTTGCGTGACCAACCTAAAGTTCACATAGAAAATGTGTAGGTGTGAAGGTATTAGATCTGATGATTCCCTATCACCAGTTAATTCAGATTCAAAATGAAATGTCAGCTGCATTTCCTGCTTGAAATACCAAGTATGCCTAATAAATTTGTACAAACTGCAAACACAAATATCCTTTATATCCATCTAACTGGATATCTGGAATATGCTAGTCCTTCTAACAGTTGAAAAATAATTCAAGTATACAACTTCTGGAAAACTGCAATTTCTTAAAAATACATTATCTGAGATTAATCCAATCTAAAGTCCATAATTAATATAAACTTAGAATTGCAGAAGTCACTGACAAAGCACAAGAGATCGAGATTATTTTTTCATCTCTCACTTATCTCTGTCTCCTCTCCCTGGAAGTTTATAGAGACAGATACAATTAACCCAGGCCAAATATTTTATGGACCCTAATACAAATATCATAGCAGCCCTTCAACACTTGATATTAAATCATCACATTTCTTGATAGACAACTGTCTTATATCAACTATTCCCAAAGCAATTTTCCAACATATTCAACTCTAATTACCTAGGTCAGCAAATGTAACTAAGAGGATAATAAAACAACCCCTTCCAAAAGAATTATATGCATATTAATCAGTGAAAAGGATGAGCAAAAGCTTAGCAGGACACAGCAATGTGACTCATTTCTTCCTGTGCTTAATTTTACAACTATAGGATTTTGGTTTTACAAAGTACTCATCAGCCACTCAAGCAGGATAGTACAGTAAGACAGAGAAACTTACTTTTATTCTGTAGTCATCAGTATCTACAATGGTGGCTACTCTGATAAATACTGGATTTCTCTTGTCAACCACTTCAAGTTTCATGTTTTTCTGAAAGCCATGAGAAGGTTTCTAGAAAACAACAACAGTATTACGTGAAACAGAAAAAACCCTCAAAAATCTCACACAATTTTCAAGTACAAAAAATCCATAGAAAACTTTCTGCCTTCATTTTCTCAAATCTGCCCTCCCCCTCCAACAAATCCAAGCATAAAAAAATCATTCAAACCGGTGTTATTAAACTAGAGAAATAAAGCAACTACTTTGGGATTCCAGGTTCTCCTGGAATGGATTGGATTCAACCCATCCAAGCAAGTAAGTGGGGATCTTTTTTTTAAATCAGTTGTTTTTTTTCCTAAATTCTCTAGAAAAGTTTTCCCAGAGATTTTGGCCAACAGTTTCAATGCAGTATTGAATGAAGTATTACATACCAGCAGCCTGAAATGTCTATGAAATTGTCTACGGGAAACATATTTGTGTTTTTTTAGTATGTGTTTTTGCTTCTTTTTCAGTCTCCTACTGAAAACATAACTGATCCACAATATAAAAGTAAATACTCACTCAGAACAAACAGGACCAAATACTATTTTGGCAAAAAAAGGTGTCTTTGTTAGGAGTATCAGATTTTATCTTTGCCACCTACAGCTATGAAATCTAAAGCAAAAATTATTTCCCTTTTAAAGGAACATATGCACAAGACATGTTATGTTTTTTATTCTAGATTTCTAGGAAAATAACATATCTGTCCCTCTAAGACTTTCCAGAACATCGGTGCTTTTTCCTCAGCTGCAGCTTAAGAACTCTATTTTCTCCCATAATACAATATAAAATACTGTGACCGTCTCAGGAAGACTTCACCCAAACTCCAACACAATCAGCATTTTATTCCCATTAAATCTGCTTCCTTATTCTTTATCACAATTAGCATTAATATGGTTACCATTTACATTAGTACAGAAAGCAGGGAGGTGATTTTCTCTGGCTGCGAAACTGAAAGACAGAGCACAGCTGACCCCCAAGGCAGTCAAGTCTCCTTCCCCTCCATCCTCAAAGCCCAATGGCCTTGTCCAAGCTACCTTTTGGGACCTACACCATCCCCAGCTGCTCTCTGCTAGTACGGTTTCTGGAACAGTGTTGAGCCAGGCCAGCTAGTGCTCTTCCCCGTTTAATGCTGTCAATGCCTGCATGCTTGTGGCATGTCCTGTTCAGTTTCCCGGTGCAGACACAACCAGACAGACCTTGCTGCCCGGAGGACCCTGTGGGCCACTAGTGGGGCATTCCCACTGCCAATCCCTGCGGGGTGGCTGTTCCCTGAACCCCAGGGGGAGAAAGTAAAACACGGATGCTCTGAGAGAAAAAGAAAATGTTTGCTTTTAGCTTGATGTAGTCAAGGTCACAGCCCGCACTATACCTTGCAGATATAACCAAATACCTTCCTAAGCCTTGCTCCAAGTATTCTTGCTGAGAATGTAAGATTGAGACACGTTATTAAGCCAGATGCATTTTGGGGTGACAAACTACAGGTCAGTAATAAACTCTGGTGATCTACTGACCCCAGGAACTGCTATAAGCACCACATTTCTGCTTTTGTTAATCCAGCTCTTAGCAAAGTGTTATTCAGAATTAGTGACCCTGATCGGAAAAGCTGAGGCAAACCAGCTTCAGCGCGCTGAGACAAGGGGCTGGGAGCTACCAGCCATCTGATGCTTGCTCCTAACAGCAATCCTTTCTGCACTACTGACCAGTCCACTTTCCTCACTGAAATCCTAAGAGCTTAAGAAAGATGGGTGTCACTGAAAGAAACTAGCAAGTACAAAGCTAAAAGAAAAGGATGTTGCCCACAAACACCATAGTTAAGCTGGGGAGCTGCCTGTGGATGCTGCCCATGTGCTCTAGTCACAAGCTCGCAGAAGAAAAATTCTACTGAAGGATATTAAATACAAACTCTCTCAGCTACTGCCAGAGACAATTGACTAGATGGGCAACCAGACTGACCTCCTACAATCATTTTTACATTCTCACTGTATTTATTGCACCATTTAAAATGTACAGATAGAAGTACGTATGTTCAAAATATGTTATGATGACTCAGTAGCTATCTCATTATTTTTAATAACTAGGCAGTAATTTCCCACAGCAAATTACATTCATTAGCAATATTGTGTAGCACTTAATCCCATTTATAACGATTAAAATAATAAAGTAATAGTGATTTATAATAATAATAATCTGATTTCTAACAGTGAACTGCAAACTTGCATAAAAATAAACCACCTATTATGCAACTAATTAACTGGATACATTTGGAAACATAGGAACACCATATATGTATTCTTTTCTTAAACTAATTAATTATATGCACTTAAAAGCATGAAAAAATATAAGCATTTTCTCACCACTTTAAAAGCCCTAGCAGGTGCAGGTAATGAACTAGTTTCTTCCAAATATTTCTCCCAAGAAAAATGTTTAGCATGTGGATAATCTGGCACAGAAGAAATATGAGCAAAATTAAACACTGCAGTGCAAAAACCAAAACTGATGTCTAATTTACAGAATGGCTAACGCTTTTATAATACTGTTCTGATTTATGCTTCAGATTTATAAAATAATTACAGGAAAGGCTATTCTAAATTGTCTCTGACACATTCACCATGTAGATTAAAAAACCCAACAGTCTTCTCATACACAATACCGAGTAGCTAGCAGAAAAAGTCACAATTGCTTTGGATATGAGAATATTAATAATGTGGACTGGAAAAATCTGTCCACTTAATTCAAGAAATTCATTCAAGTATTACAAGCCTAATCCTGTATTTTATAAACAGTAATTTACTGGCAAACACAATCTAATCAGTGATAGCTTTGTACCACAGTAGAGCACACCTGACTATTTGCTATTCTTTTAGTGAATTTGTTTTAACTAAATTTCTAAAAAAATGGCCTGGACATTTACTATAAGAATCATTTACAGACATCATCAAAGATGTTGCCTTTCTGAGAAAGTGTCATGTTTACAAACACTTCATGCAAGAAACACAAAGACAGCTTTGCTCTTAAAGAAAAGGCAGTGCCTGTCCTTTGCCTTTAATCTGCACTAGAAGTTTAACTTGAAGTTTTAACATTATGATTCATAATCTAGAACAGAACACAACCAATTCTGATTTTTTTTAAAAGGGATTTCACTGAATATTAGGCTATAATTAACCTCCTGACAGACAGATTGCTTATGACTTTTCAAGATTGCTGGCTATTAGAATTTATGTCAAAGTTGGTTTTAACCCATTAAAATTTTCCATGTTCTCAGACCACAGATGCAGTTTCTGCAACAGGGCATTTAGATCATCCAGATATACACAACAATCCTGAAAAACAGGACTAATAAATACACTTTCGTTCTTCTGTATCGTCTCTCTCGTGTTTTCCTCCCTTCCAAAGAACACTTACAAGTTTGACTCCCTGATCACGTAAAGCAATCTTCTCATCAACCCCTTATCTTGCATATTTAGTTCACATGAAGATGTTTTTCTTATGCAACAATCTCACACACCTGGAATTTGTTTTATTAGCACTTTCACAATCTGAGTCTTAGAATAAGTGAATACATTCAGCCAAAAATACAAACTTGTTCAGATTCCAGGGTGTATCTTTCATGCATACATGCCTCTTTATTAAAGCAGCATACATGTGCATACTTAACACCTAACGTCCACCGTGCTTTCAATATATTATGTTATGTAAAAAAATTCAGCACTCCCCAAATACCAATTCTTAATTACGGAAAGAAAAATTCAGGAGAGGTAACAATAAGATTATTGTAAGTTTTAATGCTGCTAGCTGACTATAACCTCCTTAAATCTTTCAGACATGTAATAAGATACAAACCTGGTGGGGTGATGAGAGTTCTTTTATGTTCTTTACACCATCCAACAGGATGAATATGTGGGCTAGCTGCCTCACACCTGGAGGGGAGAAAAAAGGCAATTGATAATGCAGTTCTTCAGACATCCTATTATTCTCAGAAAACAAGAAATACAAAAAAGATTTAACAAATTCCAAATAACCTATGACATCTTTAACTTACACTTAAACTGCAAACATAACCTGAAGATACGAACGCATTTAACACAGACTTGTCTCCACCTAAAGAAGCTTAAGGCTTTATTTACAATTTCACTGGATAATCAAAAAATCAAGTCCTTTAAGTCAGTGGTAGATCTCCATTGAGAAGCTATAATGCTGGACCTGAAAAATTGACATGTAGAGACTCTTGATAGAAACATGTTGGCTGGTTGCAAGAACACAGTAATCCCATCAAAGACAGATGGGGTTTTGCAATGCCAAGACCAAAAATTTAACCAAAAGCTTAAAGACTGATTAACGATCCAAGTTGCACCTGGAAGCAGACTAGAAAATCACGCATAACTGCAATGCGTTGTTAATAACACGTAAAAATTCAAAACCAGATTCTGAGTGGTTTGAACGGAGCTATAAACACGTTATTATAACCCAGCAGCACATAAGCAAAGTACGTCTGAGAAAAACTGTCAGCAAAAAAGAATAAAATAGCATTTTATGCCCCAAACTGCCTGAAAGAATCCAGAACTAGTCAGTGATCCAAGACTGCAAATTGCTCTAAAATAGCTGATCAAACTCTCTTATTCAGGGGACTAACAACTTCCCATATTTTGTGTCACGTGTATCAATTTTTGCACTAGTGCTGTTGCCTGTGGCATGCCACAGGAACCACAGAAGACTAACAGAGGCAGGGTGAGCTACACTTGACACGTGCTGGCATCTGTCTGAAGCAAGGAGAGATCGCTCTCACTGTGCTCACTGGTTCAGTTGCATTGTGCTTAGAAGAGAGCAGCAGTGGGTGCTGGCTATCAAGTTCTGCTACCAATACAAAAAAATGACACACACTGCAAAAACGTAATTGATGTAAAAGCAGTTGAGAGAAAAACTGTTTAAACACTCAGTATTATTAGATTATCATCTACAGGACTATATAATTTTATTACATATTGCTATATTATTTCATAACATAATATATTATGTATAATATAACATATAGTGTATATAAGATATAATGAATATACTATAATTCTTATACTATCACTCAATATTGTTAGGAAAGGCAAAAAGTATGACTGATCTACAGGAAAAGTAAAAAACCATCAGACTCCGCTGTGAAACATGCACCATCCCTATGTCTGCATCGATACTCAATGATTGAGTTGGCTGAACAATTAACAGTGCTTTTTAAAGAAGTAGATAGTTCTTATGTAGTCAGGGTGACTAAGGATCTTCATGCTGACACAAAAAGCTAGCATTATTCTGCACAGCACTGCACTACACTGTGCGAAAGTACTGTTTGCCTCTATTTAGCTGGAAACTCATATGTAACCATGTAATCCTCACGACGATCCGTCCTTAGGGACCTCGCTTCTCTTAGGAGCCTGTCCCAGCTAATTTCTTTAGTTAGATAAATTCAGTATTACAGTGCACTCTCTCTCTCTTCCACTATTTCCTAACCCTAAAGGTGCTTCAGAGGCTGACCTTAAATATTCCCAGCTACGCGCCCTCTCTCTTCTGGAGAATCCCATCAGCATTTCCATCTCTCCAGTGGCCACGAGCCCAGTGCCTCACTCACTCCAGGGACCCACTGAGGCCAACAAACTGCAGTCTGAGTAAGCTGAAGTAGCTAAGGCCTTTATTCCCCATTCCCCAAGGCGGGATCAAGAAACCAAGGTTAAGTAGCCAAGCAGTAGTCTAGCCAGAA
>NW_009231151.1:0-10698 GCF_000690835.1 Fulmarus glacialis | reverse complement strand
TGCTGAAGGAATGCTGCTTTCCCAACACTTCTCAAATATTTAATGAGAAGACAAGCAGAGAGCATCCATGCATGAAGACATGTACTTCATATACAATAATCATTGCATAAAATACTGAAACACTCATTGTTACCCAGTTTCTATTTAATCCCTCTCCGAAGTCAATGTCTCAACTGTTAGGCTGGAGAGTAACATGTATTCTCTCCCTTTCCCCTCAACCCAGGAGTTACTAGTGTAAAATACCTGAATAGTGGGTCTGCTCTCCCTGATTGTTATAAAATAATCATTATCTGTATCTACCCAGAAAGTATTAGCATGCTGGAAGTTCATATTAATTAAGTTCCCTTAATTAGCAGTACTAATTTATATATTTTTTAAAAATATCACATGTTGATAATCTGTGATACCTAATTACAGATTACCTACAGAGGGTGCAATGAACTGTGCATGACAGAAAAAGAAGTTGAAGGTAAATTAGCAGGCACCCTAACGTCTTAAGGCTCAGATCAAAATACTAGGTCTGCAGATCCTGAACACAAACATGCTTTAAGGACTGCAAAAGGAAACACAGCACAGAAAAGACTGTAGACTGAACCCTGGGCTGCTACCACATTGCAGTTTTGAACCTGTGCTGCATAAAAGAAAAATGAAGGAGCACATCACATTTGGAATACACAGAATAACACTATTTTTTTTTTTAAATCTGAGAAGTAATTTCACATAATGTCTAAAATTCAGTGTGGATATACTTCAACAACAGAAATGCAGGTTGGGTGTCTCAGAAGCATAGTCTCACAACAAGCACTCCTCTAGCCTTCTACTAAAAAGAGTCAAGCACTAACGATGAAAAATATTGGCCAACCTACTACAATTATCTTGTGGCTTTATGCATGAAACAGCTCTGCTAGTATTTCTTTGTAATGACGCCAAACAGATCAATTTCTAGCAGATAAAACCTACCGATAGATTCGGTAATGGCTCTGACAATAGCCAAGGATTCAACTCACTTCAAGAATACCAACCTTTTGTCCTACTACAATATATAAAGCTATACGGTATGTATTTAGTATTTATAGTATCACACCAGGTACTCTCTAAATCACTTAAGTTGCCATTAATAAAAGGAAGCAAAAGGACTTTTGTGATAATTTTGCACTGTTAAAACTCAGCATCTGACTCCTAGAAACGCTCTGCAGAGAAAAGGTGAGTGCTTCATGCTCGCTCTGTCCTCTTCCTTTCTCTTTACAGTAACTGTGAAGAGAAACTAATGAGCAAGGGGGGCAGCACTTCTCTCTTCTATTCCTCTCAAGCTGGAGTTTTACATGGAAGAATTTTACGTGGATGAGGTACCTTCTGCACTGGAAGGACATATCCTCTTACTTCCTGAAATGTTTTGGAGTAAAGTCCACAGATTATTTTCAAAAGTCTCCTGAGTTAAATTTGGCAACAAGACCCATGCTCATGAGTCACCTATGGTATTATCAGTTTTATACTTAAAATAATGAGGTAGACGTGTAAAAACACTTAACCAGACAAACCTGCTAAATGCATTTGTTCTGTTTTGCTTTTTCAAGCATAGTTTGAACATATATTTTTTTAAAATGCTGAAAAGTAAATTACAGTGCACACACTTCTTGCCTTGAAGATTCAACAAGCAGCAAGTGACCAAGTATGTCGCAATGGAACATGCTCTGACATTACAGCAATGGGAGCGAACATGGAACATGTAGCAACGAGTGCTACACGCCACAGCACTGCAAAATAGTGCTATAAAACACCCACAGCATTTTGTGGGTGATGTGCTTTGAAAGAAAAACCCAGTCATTACAGATGAGCCTATAAGAAACTTCTGTAACCATGGTGGCCTCAGGAAAAAAAAACACCCCTGCTCCAGCAAAACCAGGTCATGCAGTCCATCTTTACCTACTGATTTCACACAGCCTTTTAGCTTCTAACAGTCCATTTAACAATAAAAAGTAGAGATCAGTAAAAGTCACACACAATTTAAAGTAAAACTATTATGCTTTAATGTGTTGTTATTTCATGGACATACCTAGTTTGGAAGAACAACAATAGTCTATCAGACTAAGCCCAAGACTTGGCAGCTGGAATGCTAAAGGCTACTCTGACTTTTCACAATCAATTTGGTGCATCCCACAGCTTTTTATCTCCTTTGTTCCAAAACAGAAGGCAGATCACCCGGCTCACGCGCTTCATAAAACACGATGATCCATGAATTGTGAAGATGCTTGCTAGGCCAAAAAAGGTTACCAGCACTAGCAGGAGAAGAATTTTGCACCTCCAAACCTACCTTGGACTGCAGCAGAGCACCACCACCTTCCACCAAGCAGTGGAGTGGTGACACACACATGCTCAACTAATAAAGCAAGATTATAATGTCCACACAATTCATGCCACTTGCGATCCATTCTTTCTGTTGGGTGAGAACATGCAGACAGAAAAAGACATCTATTATCCATATTGGAAACTGAAGCTAATCCAGGAAGCTGAAGCGGAGCCAAAAGCAGCAGAGCGCGCCAGCTGAACCCGTAAGAGAGCCACGCAGAAGGACAGAACAAGCGGCAGCTCCGCTGAGTTTGGGACAGCTTAACTACATCTTAGAAAAGATATCAAAGCAGGGATGCGCTACATGGTGTAAAAGGCCAGGAAGAAGTTCTGCCATAAGGAAAGCCGAGGGCAGCTGACAACATGAGCCCCTGGTGCATGCACCACTCTGCATGAAAGGAACACGTGTGCAGTTCAACAATCCTTAACTCGCGGCAGTACAGCACGTCCCAATGGGAGACTCAGATACGGAAGAAGACTTAGTATTCTTCTATTTGTCACTTTCAGCTGTCCTGTTAATTTTTCCAAAAAATCTGTTTCATATATAGAGCTCATTAAATTCAGATCAACAGACATGGATAATGCTCACTGTTAAAAAAATGAATATTCAGTTCTTTTAGAAAAGTATTTTCCCAAATGGGTCTACACCTGAAGATCTGGACAGAGTTTTTATTTAGTAATCGGCATTTTCTTTACAATAAGCTGTATGTGTTATTTTCTGTTTTGAAATAATTTCCGATTTTCCCTTTTGGGGAAACAAACCTTTTGATATTTTGATTTTCACTTTATTAAATGTAGATACAATCTGTAATGAAAATGTTACCTATCAAAAACCACGCATACACACATGCGTTATACCCATAAATAATAATATGCCCTCAAGAATGCTACTTATACAACTTCTTGATTGTGAGATGTCAGTCATCTAACTGTGCATAAAAAAAGAAGGAAAAAAACCAAAGAAAAACATAGAAACCATCCTGCAGCCCCATCTAGTGCATAAGTGAGAATATTTCATCATTGACAAATGTAAAGCCGGTATTATTTTAGGTCAGGACTTCCCAAAACGTGGGGTTTTGAGGTTATGGTATGCGTCCAGAGGTGGTATAGCAAGCCACATCACCGTATTTTCTATTTGAAGTCTGATAAGACAGCTGCATGGTGACTTGCATGAAATTTTAGAGCTTTAGGGTCAGATAATGGTCCATTATCCATTTCAATAGTTGAAAGCATGCACTGTGACTCATGGTTCTTTAAGATTGTTTTATTTTCTTTTTTGACATAATATAACCCTTTCAAAAAGACTGTTCCTTTCAAAGAGAGAGTGGAGCAAAGTTAATTATCTCAAAAATGAAACAAGCAGAGCACAACTTTTAAGGACTTGGCTGCTAGCAAAGCAGCAGATGCTGGTGGAGAGCAGAACTGGCCTCTTAGTCTCACACCAAAATCCAGTCTGTTACAAAACTCAGATCAGAAAATGGTTCAGAAAATCAAAAGCTGATTTGTCTTCACGAGGCACTTTAGAAATCGTTTTTTCTATGCAAGACGGACAGGAACAGAACGGTGAGTGAAGCACGGGACATCGTATTTTCTCACACTCCTGGTAAGCTGATCCCAAAAGCTGACTGTAGCACCTTCTCTGCAGGGGAACTTCAGACCAAGTCAAGGATGAGGGCAGCCAGAGCCCTCTGACCCAACGAGTTTGGGTGCAGCGTGTCCAGCTCAGCCATCGCTCCATCTCTCCTGTGGGAAAGCGGCAACAAGCCAGCACAGCTTCACCTCCTGCACAAGCTCTGGCTGTGTTTGCGTTCGGTCACAAAAAAAAATTAGGAAGCTGAGGCGACGTAAATCTGTGTGTAAGCAGAACAGATGCCAGAGAATGGAGAATTGAAAGCCAGTGTGGACCTGTAGTTAATTCATAGTTCAGACATATCAAAAGATTCCCAAGTGCTATTTCCAGATTCAAACAACCATAAGAAAATTTGGAAATTCCACTCAGAAGGAATGGCTTGGGCTCTCAAAGAAGTATTATTTGTTTCATCAAAAAAGATGGGACAGATGGAAAGGACCTGATGGCTTGTGTCATATAGGTCAAAATTCTCCTTCCTGAAGGAAAGTCTTAAATTTGTCAATTTTGTTCACTTTTCTTCCCTCTAAAAGCCACTGCCTAAGGACAATTTAATGAGATTTATAATACACTGAAAGTATCGCCACCATGCATTAAAGAGCTGTAGTAATGACTAATTCTAGCCAGGGTACTTATTTTCAACCATTAACGTATTTTCTAATGCTCAGGAAAAAGTCAGGAAGAGGCTGAAAGCCTGAAGCCTAAAAAAGCTTAGGCAACGGTAATAGATTTCTGTTGCCTGAAGTCCAGTAAAATCAGCCAACTGTCTTTTAGTTATCCAAGAAGAGGAAAGAATTTTTAACCTCAATGAGAAAGTTCAATCTACTCAAACTAACTAAATCACAAAAGGTATACAGAAAAAAAAAGGTACTTGTTTGAAAATAATCAACTACATACACTAAATACATCATTTCTCCTTCGTTATAATTCTGAGATTGAAACTTACATGCAGGCGCAGGAAAACTGCAAGGTTCCGCTCTGGGTATCCCAACAGAACTTTTCATTTTTAGCTACAGACACCAGTAGGTAGATGTGAAACTTATGCACCTAAGATGTTTTAAGGCCCCTACAAACCTGGTATCTAAAATTGAAAGTATGAGTGGGATGCATTCAGATGCATTTTCAGGCTCTCTTTTCGTCAGACATTCCACGGCTATTTTCATTTGCTGTTCTTTTCTCCCATTTTCTTTCCTTCCTCCTCTATTCACTCTTGTTCTCAATCACAGCAATGCAGGGAGGTAGGCCACGCTACTCAAAATTTAATTTCCGTGCACAGTATTTCCAGCAGCATCTTCTTGCTCCTTCCAGAAAGGTATTTTACGATTTCACCAAAAGAACCAATCTTCAGCTTGGCTTCAGTATAAATACAGCTCCAGTGATCTCTTACTTCAATTCTCCCTCATCCTTTAAGAAGGTATTATTTCATGTATTCTACATATGAAATTCAGAAAACCCACTTCAGAATACTATGACTGCAAAAATGTAAAGCCTGGTTATGTATTAAAAACTGCTTTTCCCCCTTCTGAGAAGATTGGTGGACAAAATTCCTGTTGACATGGAAGGAACATGGAATGAACATGGAAGGAACATGGACACTGAATAACAAGCCTGAAATTCAGTGTATGTCTGTTATACATAGTGCAACGTTTTAGAGAGATACCTATGCTACCTCTGAACAAACTACAGGTTATATTGCATTGTGTTTGCCCTAAAAGCCTTGCCTAACTGCTGTTTTCATTATCAATTAATGGCATAACTGTTATTCGTGAGCATTCAAATATCAGGAAATTCAGAATACCTTTTCCCAGTCCCCAGTTTCCTGCTGCTTTGTAGAGGAAATGTATGTTCTGTGTTACTTCTTCATGGAAATAATCACTAATATTTCTGGTCTTTGACTCATGGCCTATTATCTTGGTATTCAGTTCTTGACTTCACTGAAATGCCTGTTCACCGCTGCTTCAATAGTTTAGTTCTCCTACAGCTTATTTGTCATGTAGCCCATACAATTATTATTTCAAGAGATGGACTCACAAAGATTTGAAGTTACATAATAGTTTCACGTCATCCTCATTCACGTAGTGCCTAAGCAGTCATCAAATACAGATGAAGAAAACTTTCTTAATTTATTTTTACAGGCTCAGCTACACAATTAAGTTGCCGCTGCCGAACCCAAGATGTAGGCTTACAATGTCTACAGTAACTTACTCTTCAAAGAATGCAAGGTATATTACTTAGCTCTAAATGATCTGCCAAAAGAAGATGCAAGTGCAAATACAAACCTGCACTGTGACAGCCAAAGCCTGAATTTCCTTCAGTATCTTTATGCTCGTAGCATGTCCTGCTCCATCCACTGACTTTTCCATACATAGATACACAAAGTGCCTGCACCATGCAACATGCAGAAAGGTCATCTCTAACACAGGTCAGGATAGCAGGATCCCAATTTTCAGAGGAATGTAAAACACAAAAGACTAAAACTAGGTTTTGCCACTATCCTGATACCTTACAGAAGATGGCTAAGGTTCGGACTGAACAACATATGTGGTTCAATAACCTTATGAAAAAATGCAGCCTTTCTTTCAATTTACAACTATATGTAAACCTAATTCCAAGTACAATTAGTCACATTATCATGGTGCATATTCTTCACTAAAGATATCAACCTACGTAATTGAGATAGTATGTAATTGAAATGAGAAATTAATACACAACTCCAGATGTAGCATCACACATGAACACTTATTTGGCACAATCTCGAAATTTTTTATGTGCAGCCTGACATGGGAAATTTGATTCCTCCAGTCTGCCACTGAGACATACTTTGGTGGCCACGATTACAGATCTAGCAAAAGCTGGTATGGTAACTGTGTCGACAGTCTGGAAAGTATCACAGAAAATAGTGCTTAAAGCTAACACATTTTTGATAGGTTTCACTAGGATACAAAACAAAAACATCATACCAGTAGTCGTAACTCTCATCCCAGTTGTCAAAATGAACCAGAAAACGATTGTCCACCATGTCTGTTACTGTAGCAACACAAATGAAAGTCGGGTTCTTCTTGTCTACGGCTTCCAGCTTCATTCCCACTCGAAATCCCGACGGAATCACTGTCTACATAGAGAAAGACATTTAATTGAAGATAAATGCTATAAATCCAGAAATCTCCCCAGTGTCCACAATCAATATTTTTACGTCATTTCTAAGTTTCCCAATTAGCTGCCCCAAAAGAGTGGCAGCAGCCTAATTAGTTGACATGAGAGATGCTCAAACACAGAGACTCGTGGTTTATGAAATAAAAAAGCCCTGAACAGGCTGCTAAAATTTAATGTGTTGGTTTTAATTCTGTTTTAGATACTCTCTCTGAAAGACCGTGCTTGTTCCACAACATTATGGTGCGCGAGACAGTACTCATAGCAAGTCTTAAATTTCATTTAATATACCATTTCTGAACGTGCCAGATCAGATGTTTAAACAGATTAGTAAAAAATTAATGGATCAGAATTGCAGAGGTGAACTGAAGTGGAGATTGTTATTGAATTTGTTGTAAACATTTTTATCTTAAATTTCAGGTCCCAGGTCTGCCATCACTGAAATGTGCTGTGAGCCTCTACCACACATGAACATACTAGCAACTTTCCACACCATGAGTAACAAATGAGTACTTACTGCATTCTGGTTTTCAAACAGTGATTTAGGAGCAGCTTGAGCCTTGCATGCCTTTAGGTATGATGGCCAGCTGAATTCTTCTTCTTTGTATCCTAAATGAGGGACATAAAAGAAGGGCAAGAAATGATAAGCATGAGACACAAGGTGCATGCAGGTGATTTGATCATAATTGATAAAATTATTTTTTCCATCTAGTTCTGAACTGTTTCTTACAACTTCAAAACTGACAAGATTATGCACTGTTAATTATTTATTCTGATTTTATATAAACTACACTGGGAGAATTTATTTTAAAACTACTTATTAATTCTACCCCAATATGAACTCAATGAGTCTCTGAGGGAGCACTGGTTTGGTTTATTAGAAATTTTAGTAGGACACACTTTAGAGGAGCTCATATAGTTCAAAAGAAAGTTGATGAAGCTTTTCTATTTTTATTTGAGCATCTGGTATTACAAAGAGGAATCATGTTCTTTATTTAGGGCTGGCCGAGCTTCCTCACCAAAATGTCAAACTTTCTTTACACTAACTGAGCAAAATACTCTGCTTTCTTGAGCTGCACATTATTAGTTTCTTATAGTTGGCCAGGACTGACATTTGAACTATTCCTAATCTTCATCTGGGCGGAAGAATAGTCATATAAATAAAGCACTAGGCAAGAACTCAGGAGATTTCAGCTTAGTTTCAATTTCACCTTCAAAACAAGCTGGGGAGTATTTCTTACAAAATCACTGCTCTACCCCTGATCTCCAACCTTGCTGTCCTGGCTGTCAAGGGAACTGAAGGTCCTCAAGTAGCAGAACGTCTATGGGGTGCCTAGAAACCAAAATCCGTAATTCTACCAGGTATCAAAAATCAGTCTCAGTAAGATATCCGTTTTATACTGTAATCTCCCTCCCTTCGAACAAATCTCTCCAAGCAGCACAGGCTACAAGTCACCTCTCTGCCTCTCCCCAAGAAAACCGTACCTTACCACTTTCTGCCTCGCAGGTACCAACAAACTTCCCTTTGGTGGTCTGACTGACACACACACACAACCAACAAGCTCGAGGCAAGTGCTCTCCAGCTGCTTTTCAGTCTGTTGCTTCCACTTCAGAAACAGCAAAGGGCCTACAGGCCCCAAAGCTCTTCCCACTATGCCAGTCAGTCCGATAAAAAAAATTCCCTCCTCCTACAGACTTTACCCTACTACATCCTCAGGCTATCACTAATACAGCATGACCACTACTAGCTTTAAAACAAACTCCCTAAGTTGTATCAGAACAGTTGCTTACACCCTCAATGCCCCAGGACCCCTTATGCATTTACAGTGTAAACTGTCCCCTGCATGGACTTTCTGCATTTTTTATTCTATGCATACAGCACTTGGAAAGAAATCTAAATTTCTGTTGATAGTTTGCCTCTTCTAGTTTCTTAGGGAAAAAATAAAATAATTCATAATATATCGAACTGCATAAAATAATTCACAAGAAACCATTTGTACTTCTAATCTATAAAACAATGCTAGGAGTTGTAAGCAAATAGTCTTTTTCCTTTATTCGCCTGTTAAATAATAGTTATAGGAACATCTATTTTAGTTCATACATTACAATCCAGTAAACCAAGACCAAAATCACCACCAATTTCAGTGAGTGACTGCCTTAACGACTGAAATGTGTCACCTCTTGAGTATTTGAAGTGTTACTCAACTATGCCACAGACAACAGCTCCGTTTAACTTTCTGAGAATCTCGTATTTTCCAGGGAACCACAAGTAAAGAATCCTTTAACTTCACCTTCTCCACATCTGCCATTCTCAGTTTTCATTTTAAATATCAGCTAACATAAATTAACCCCCAACTCCAAACAATGATACTTTTCTTTATACCCCAGTTGCGTCTTGTCTTCATACACTATAGCTGTAGACCAACTGAAATAATTTTTAAAGGAATGTGGTACGTAATTTGTAATTCTAGAGGATATTCAAACCTAGCTCAAAGCTCACAGTCGACAACACAAAACTCCCACCTATTGCATGTGTGATGGAATCAGGTACTGGTACTGGGACAAAGTCCATGGAAAAAAACCTGGTTTCAGTAGATTGTGGAACAGTTTCTGGACAGCATGGGTCTTCCAGTCACCAAGGAAGATCTCCAGCTCCTACCTCATCTTTCAAAAAAGGATCAAAGGTGAATTTGATTTAATCACTGTAGATATAGAACAGTATTCACTAACTAAAACTATAGGCTTTATTGATTTCCGGTCAATTTACAAACACGTAATGTGAAGGCTAACTGGAATTAGGTAATTTGTTAAGTAGAATAGACTAGACTATTTCAGTTGGAAGGGACCTACAACGATCATCTAGTCCAACTGCCTGACCAACTCAGGGCTGAACAAGTTAAAACATGTTGTTAAGGGTATTGTCCAAATGCTTCTTAAACACTGACAGGCATGGGGCATTGAACACCTCCCTAGGAAGCCTGCCTAGGAAGCCTGTTCCAGTGTGTAACCACCCTCTGAGTAAAGAAATGCTTCCTAATGTCCAGTCTAAACCTCCCCTGGTGCAGCTTTGAACCGTTCCCACATTTCCTACCATTGGATCCCAGGGAGAAGAGATCAGCACCTCCCTCTCTGCTTCCCCTCCTCAGGAAGCTGCAGAGAGCAATGAGATCCCCCTCAGCTCCTTCTCTCCAAACTAGATAAGCCCAAAGTCCTTAGCTGCTCCTCATAGGACATGCCTTCCAGCCCTTTCACCAGCTTTGTTGCCCTTCTCTGGATGCATTCAAGGACCTTCATATCCTTCTTAAATTGTGGGGCCCAGAACTGCACACGGTGTTCAAGGTGAGGCTGCACCAACGCTGAACACGGCAGGATAATCACCTCTTTTGACCGGCTGGTCATAGGCGGTGTGTGATGCACCCCAGATGCGGTTTGCCCTCTGGGCTGCCAGGGCACACTGCTGACTGACACTGAGACTGCTGCCGACCAGCACCCCCAGATCCCTTTCTGCAGGGCTGATCTCCAGAAAAGAGTAAATAAGAATCAGGGTTTTTTACAATCATAGAATCATAGAATCA
>NW_009231150.1:0-32002 GCF_000690835.1 Fulmarus glacialis | reverse complement strand
AGGGAGGTGACCGGCATGGAGCCAGCTGCCAGCCAGCTCCACGGAGCCCTCTGGCACAACCCCACGCTTTTTTGCTTTTCTTGTTTTAATTTTTATTTTAAGAGGAAACATTTATGGTAAGTATATTGCTCTAAATCACAATGGGAAAAGACTCCAGCTGGCAGGAAACCAAGAGCTGTGACGTTAAAAAACGCCACCGCCACTAGTTTTGGCAGCTAAGTACACCCGCATCATGGGCTAGAGGATGAGAACATTTGACCGGGACTCAGGATCCCTCCCTCAGCTGACGAGCTACAGCAGCCTTGGGAGAGCCACCTCGCTTTCCATACATACATACATTCCCGCGGAGAGGTGGAACAGGCAGTGCAGGACAGGCTCCAGAGGCACAGGGGCACAGCGAGAGCCCCCGCACCTCCGCTCTCCGCAGGTAGGTGCAGCTGTGCACCAGGACCTCAGCACCCCAGCAGACCAGGTCTATCCACCGCCGGGAATGCCGCCCGGACGCCACCATGCACGTGAAACAACACTGCCGGGCTCACACACCCGCGCTGCTTGCAGCTGAAAAGCCACCCCTCCTCTTGACAACACTCTGACACAAACTAAGATTAATTGAACAGCTGTCCAAGAAAGTCTGCTTTAAGTAATCCAGATGGAAACTTGTGCAGATGATAAATTGAGAATAATAATCTGTCCCTCTGCGGTGTGCACAGAAAATGCACGCGCACCTTTCCTTCACACCCCTCTGCATGTCTGTGCACACACTCACAGCCCAGTTCCTAACACCTCAGCAACAGGCCCTTACTTGACAGGGAAGCATTAAAATCTGATTCTTGATAGTCAGGACGCAATAGGTAGCCTTGAAAGAAAGCCACATTATCCAGGTGGATCTGCCCCAAATGGCCATTTTTAAGCTGTGGAAATACAGAGACATCTAAAAGAGCCGGTAATTGTCCCCAGAACTCAAAACACCACTATAGTTGAAAGAAATTCAACCACTGCAACAGAATAATCACCAGCCCCAAGTCAAATTGTTATTCTCCTCCCCCACAACATGCATGCTAACTGCCCCCACAAGAGCATTTACCAGAGGCTTGTATTTGGCAAGTCAGCAAGCAGCCTTGCTACAGTTCGTTAGCTTTCGTCTCCAGACGTGCTTGGAAAGGTTCTCTTACACGTTTTGGTGCATGTGGCCATCCTGCCCAAACCCCAGTCTTCAGCAAAAAGAAGTCCTCCCTTTCATGGTACGCTTCACTACCTTAACTTCATCATCACATCATCTTGAAAAAGAATTTGCAGAATTTGCAAACAACCATTTTGCAGGTTGTTTTCCCTTTGGAGGAAAAGCAAGAATTGGAAAGGGTGGGAGGAGCGCGGGTCCTCATTCCAAATTGCTATAATTCAGTTTAAAACTCTGCCATCACCTCCTCCTGGGGCACACAGAGCACACTGTATTGCACTTGAGGTTTCATCCCGAAGTGGAGCATGCACCTTCCAGGGTAAGGCTTCCACTTCACCATGTGGAAACCCTCTTCGATTTCAGGTCACAAGCAGCATAGCTGAGGACTGTAATAATCCTGCCTGGAGTTGAACCAACTTCTGTCACTGATGGCTTTGGACAAAAGACAAAAAACAGCAGAAAATTTCTGTGATGAAGGTCCCAATCCATCAAAGCAACAGAAGTTTAAGCACATGGTTGGACTGACTTCACTGGAACAGCTCAAGCGCTTGACTTCCGCACACACAAACCTTGGCAAAGCTGGGAATTGTTTTATATTTGCGGGGTGGGAGGGTGTTAATAGCAGCTCCCATCTCACTTCTAACAGAAGTTTTGTTATTTCTGTCAATGTCAACAGAATTGAGTCAAATATCCAAAAGGCATATTTACATGAAATGAATGGACTGAAAGAAGAATAATTCAAATGCTATTTTAAATAAGCTTGGGAAGTACCTATGTAAAGATTTCAAGACTCCGTCACGACACTATCCAACAGAGACAAGGGAACAAATGTTAATCTAACACAAGATGTATGCACAGCATAAATCTCCACATTCATTGTGCAGAGACAATAACATCTTCCCACAGCTTATAACTGTATTTAAAATTCATTTATGTAAATTACAATAGCACACATATGATAAAATTGTTAAAGCAGAACGTGCCCTTTGCTCAAAACAAAAGGGCTGACAAAAAAAGATATTTTTAATAGTAAAAAAACCCATCTATTTCTAGTTCAACTTATTTTAAAGTATATGCTCTCAATTATGCACTATTAAATTCCCGAATTTATTATGAACCCCAAGGCAACAAATTGCTGTTATGGAAGCAATGACAAAAATCACCAGGTCAGAAAAAAAAAAAGAAAAAAGGCATTAAGCAGGCAGTCAAGTTTGATGAACAACAAGAATGAAGGAAAAGCCTGTGATTATGTGAACTGGGAAGTGAGAGTTACAGCACTAAAGATAGATAGCAGAAAAAGTGTTTAAAGCCTTCCCATAAGAACAGGCATTGTAAGAGAGACTCTGGGCTTAGGGAAAAAGATAATTTTAAAACTAATGTATTGCCCACCTTGCGGTTAGGGCACAGGAAAGCAGAACCCTTACATGAACCAGAGAGGAAAGAATGGACTTTATTGTGGGAGATTTCATTCAACTGTGTTTAAAAATGAAAATGCATAAAGCTCTGGAGATAATGCCAAATTGTATCTGGTTCCAATGAATCTCTAACTCTGAACTCTAAAGCAAGATATTAACTTACAACACACTCACCCACAACATCGAAAATAGAAGCATTACATAATTAGAACATGGTCGCATTGGCTAACCATGTCCGAATGCAGGCAGGACACTGATTCCAGCCACTTTAGCAATTAACTCTTCCTTTAGAGCCATGAAAGCTGGCTTGTAACTGAGCAGAGCCACTCATTGATACATGCATTTACCAGCATGCAGTGGCTTTGTAAGAGAGACTAACAGGCTTATACGAAAACTAAGCAGCTTTTAGGAAAACCCAGTGGGATCCAGTAAACCTCACCACAGTTTCTGAAGAGACAACTGCTCACACCAAAATTTTCCCATTGCAGTCCAAATCAGCAAGAGTAGCAGTGTACATTAAAAACAACTCTTACAATATTTCATCCACATGGAGCTGCTTCCCTTCAGACTCTTATTTCAATTATTCTGCATACAGTCACGCCCTAAACGCAATTTAAAAACATCAAATCAACAATGTCCATCAAGCACTAACTGCTTATTTCTGATGGTACTGGAGGCAGTGACGGGAAGTGAAAGAACACCAGCCAAGCCCAGGCTTCTCACTAACCTTTTCTCAAAAGTCACATCTCTCTGTAGAACAAGGCACAGGGATGTACACCCAGTCATGCAACACCTTCCCTTCCTCCCACCGCTACTATGAAGACAGATTGGCATGGGGCAGATTAATAATGACAATTACGCTCACCAGATGCTAAGGAGATGCGTCTCTGAGTCACCAGACATGCTCAAAGACGAACACGTTTCCTGAAGTACCAGCTGAAGGAACACAATCAGAACTACAAGTACAAGAAGAATTAGTACAGCACAGAACGGCAAATACTGGACCTAGTTAGAACACAGTGTTAATTCTTCCACGGGAAATAAAAACTAAGGTTAGCATTTTCGGCCTCAGGGAAATTTTCAGACAATTCTCCCCCCTCTGCCCAAACCATAAAAGTAACTGTACAGGTTTCAAAAAGTCAAAAAATGCTCCAGTTTTGGCTCCAAGTTCTCAGCTCCTTTCCACATCCTAACACAAGAAGTGAGCACAGAGAAGAGCGAAAGACAGAGGGAAGCAATACATTCTGCAATATTTTATCATCAAACATAATTTGGATTTAAACAGTTTTTATGGAAGCTCTCAAGCAGCCTTATCAAATGTGACATTTCAGCCCAGATTTCTCAAAAGCTCTTCACAACAGAATCCTTGAGAAGTGAGATTAATTGTTACTCTATCCATTAAACAGATAAGAAACTGAGGCATGGAGATCCTCATCCAGAAAGCACACAGAAAGACAGGACTACACAGGAAAAGAACTTAAAAAAAAAAAGAAAAGAAGAAATCATAAGTTTTCTTTCCGATGGAACCACCACATCAACCAACAAGGCAGTTGCTTTCATATAGCCAGGCCATTGGACTCGGTGCTTGCCACCAGCTGATGCTAAAGTTTTGACAACCATGTGAAAATAAATAATTTCTAGACTTTTAAAATTAAAAAAAAAAAAAAAAAAAAAAAAATCTGTTTGCATTTACACATCTCTCCCCGTGCAAGCACTACGCAAATACCACCAGAGCTACAAGACCAGGGGAATTTTCTGTGACACATCCTGGAAAACACATAGGAGATAGTTTTTGCTTCCTTTTGCCTAGGAATTCTATTTATTTTGGAAAAGTATTTCAAATAGCACATTTTGCCAATTTGCAAAATAGGTATCTCTGGGGCTCTTCTTCCTCCCACACCTTAATTCACACTACCTGGGTCTCTTCCACTACTCGACTCTGGAAGCACAGCCACGCGTAACTCGCTCTCCACCACCACCGAGCACTGCCACTGCTCTCCGCTCCATCAGGCGGCTGCAGGTACTCAGGGTTATGTGGAACCATGTCCCGTTCCTCTCTCAACCTCAGCACTCGTGTTGGTGATCCTGCACCTCTCCACACTTCCCCCACCAGCTTCTGACAACAAATATCTGTTTAAACCTAAAACCGGAAGCCTTAACTGTGACTAACTGAAGTGCTGGACCAAAGCAAACGGACTGGAAAGATTTATGACAAGGAGTTGCTGGATTTCTTCCCAGTGGTGAGGGATAAGAAGGTCAAGTAGATATTTGATTTGTGCTAGGAGATACCAAGCTTTGCATGGGCCCCCCCTCCAGTAGTGCCCATGGACACTCCTCATACTCCCCGAGATGCCTGAACAGCAACTGCTTCAGAACAGAGAAACTATAGTATTGAAGAAGAAAAACACACTAAACTCACTCATCTATCTCCAGCAAGTGCTGGAAGAGATTTGTTTAGCACAGCATGCATCAGGATACATGTGCCCACATGAATGCCTGAATTAGAAAAAATTAAGCATTCATATGCATACCCATTTATTCCTAATACATTTTCCGTCACTGATTACATATTCCAAATGAAGGCAACAGAGGGAAGAAAAACTTAGAGAAAAATTAATCAATCAGCTACTTGAGCCTTTTACGCTTTCACAAATAATCAAGTAATGGTGGCAAAGTATCATAGAGCATCTTCCCCATTATATGCAGGGAAAAGTATTCAACTCCGCATCATGATGAGCTGAGAAAGCTTGCATTGCAGGGCAAGCTCACCATCCCCTGCTCATGTGGAAGTTACAACAGCGGGGAGCAGAGGGAACAGCTAAAGGCTAAAGTTGTATTTTTACGCATACACGTACACACAGATACCCACTTTGACTTTTTTATTTTTTTAATTTGAAAAAAGGAGCAGAAGGGGATTTTAAAAAAAAAAAAAACCACAGAAAAAGCAAACTTGCAGAAAGCTAACCCAGAGCACTGCCTGTGTACATCTATGTAGAGGCTCTTCTACAAGAGAGTTTCTTTTAACACAGTCCCCTTTTTCAGTCTCGGATGAGAGATGAATAGAAGACAACCCACTAGCAAGTGGAGAGGCTCCAGGGAACTATGACTTCTTGTTTGTTATTTGTTCACATCCCCAGGGTGAGATCCCACACCATCAGAGCTCCAACCCTCCTCCCCTGCAAGTCAAGCCATCCCCTGCACAGCACCGTTGTTAGCCAAGAAAATAACAAGCTACATATGCTGTTTTATGGAAGCTGCTGTTACATGATGAAGCAGAGATGGGGTAACTTGCATCAGTATATTAAATTGGACTTTGTTATGGCGTAAGTTGACTTAAAGTGGCATTAATGGTTATGGAAAAATACTCCCTCCCCAAATACATGAGAGGCTGATCAGACCAACTAGAGCTCTGCTTGTAATGCTGCTTATTTCACTTAAAGCCTTATTATAGTACCACAGTGCTGTTTCGCTTTTAGAGAGGGATGTCTTTACAGCATTAAAAAGGTCTTGTGTTTAATTAAATTAGCTGCACCTGTATATATTATGTGCAATAAATCAACTATAATTTGCTACCATAGGCAGCTATTAATCTTCCCTGTGTTATTTATTGCTCAGCATCATTAGTACGAAGGCTCTTCCAGGATACAGTAAGAAATAGCAGTTTAGGGACCAAAAGCTATAACTCATTTTGCTTTCCTCTCTCCCTTTTTCAGTGGTGTCAATCATATTTCTTGTACACTTGAACAAACACGAATATGTAAGAGATTCTGGCATCCATTATGTGTGTGTGTTCATACATATATTTATCTATAAAATAAAATTAATGTTCTCCACACATCTCAGTCTTAACTTCTATTTACACATACCTACTAGCAAAATGACACAGCCCAAAATGTTAAGCCCATAAATTAAAAAAAAAAAAAATTAAACAAAATAAAACAACAGTCCTGGATTCTTGCTCTTTCATATTATGCAGCGAAATAACGCTGTAGTACTCCAGCTATGCCATATACCATCTCTGAGTACAATTTAGAGACTTACCCACCTAGGGATCATAGACTGCAATCCACCACTTTAGCAAATAGCAGCAGCTGACTGTACTACCAGCACTTTGCAACTTATTTTGGTTTTTTTTAGACATACAGACACACTACTGCATTTTGCAGAATTTGGCTCACAGTCAAGATCACGATGGCATTATCAGTTTTGCTTCATAATTTACTCACAATCAGAGTTCAGGAAGTCCTAGCTACTGGCATACAAGGTAGCAAGGGCAATACTTGCTTATCTTTGCAAAAAAAACTAAACATATCTGTCCTGCCCACCTCCCTCCTTTTTTCCCCCTCACCTAGCTCCTGCCTCCTTCCTAGCTAAGCCATCATTTGGGGTAGCAAAAACAAATCAAGGACCCAGAAGCCCCTCACCTAGCTCCTGCCTCCTTCCTAGCTAAGCCATCATTTGGGGTAGCAAAAACAACTTTTTAACCTCCTGGTTAAAAAACACCAAGAGCTCAGAATCCTCTACCTTGGTTCAGCACGCTTCCAACGTGTTTGCAGAAAACTGTCTTTGTGTACTGCTCTCACAATGCATTAAATACTTTCTCTGCAATATTTTTTAACTGACATGAGAATGTTATGCAACAGCTAATGTAAGAGACGCTATCTCAGTGAATGCAAAAGTATTTTGAGTGCTTGAGGTTGCTGCTAAATCACAGGTCTGCTCTAAACACACATTTTGCGGTTTCTATTTGATTCCATATTTGAACATCTCAGTTCCTCCTCCCCTCTGCAAACGTATGTATATATGTATGCATGTATTTTTTAAATTATGTTAATTCTTTTAAATAAAAATAATGGCTGACATTGACATAATCAGTGCTAGGGCTTTCAGAAAAATGCCAGCCATCAGGACACATACAAGAAATTAGTGACAATCCTAGCAGGAGTGGAGAATAACTGCAAAGGTACCTACTTATAGAATCATAGAATCATTAAGGTTGGAAAAGACCTCTAAGATCATCAAGTCCAACCGTTAACCCAACACCACCATACCCACTAAACCATGTCCCTAAGCGCCTCATCTACACGTCTTTTAAATACTTCCAGGGATGGTGACTCTACCACTTCCCTGGGCAGCCTGTTCCTTATGGAGTTAGGGATGAGGAAAAAAGCACTGGCATCCTGAATCACACAACCCTTTAGCATCCAAAACCACTGCTGCTGTGTCTCCACAGAATTGCTGGTCTTTACTACATCCAAGTGATCAGAGAAAAACAGTGAAGAGCCTGAACTTTATTTACAAAAATTAAAAACTCAATACAGAAACAAAACAGCCCTTTTAGAAATGAGCAAGCTAAACGTCAAAAAAATTTAGTCCAGCTGATAGATCTGTGGTTGCGAAGAGCAGGACTCCATCCAGGTGGACCCAGAGCTGGCCAGCTGTGGTCTCTCCTCTCTCACCTTCACCATCAGCTTCATCACTTTACCACCACTGCACTGGTCTTCTCTAACTGGGCCTCTGTTCTCCCACAGAGCCTCACGAGCTTCATTCATGAATGAAAACAGCCAACACATCGTGCAAGCTCCGTCCCTGGTCAGCCCTCCTGCTTCCCTCCCCACAACATTTTTTCAAAAACATCTCTGGAACTAGCGAAGAAAACACATGTGAAAAGCTCCAGGCTGGTGGAAGAGCAGGAAGCACAGGCAGTGGAGACCTCAGAGAGCAGAGGAATGAACGCCGAGGCACGCATACCACACAAAGCCAGAGAGAGCGCACACTACAGTAAGAGAACTATTAATAAAGAGGAAAATTAAAAGGACATTCAGGAGTATTACGAGCCAGATTGGAAACTGGCACTGGATGGGGCTCAGGGAGGCCTGACATTAAACCCAAAAGAGATTATGTAACCTAAGCTGTCCGGCGATCATCTGTTCCTCTGGTTTGGCTTTAAAGCGGCAGCGCGGCTGACAACTGGCTCCAGCAGGGACCCGGGCTGGGGACCACTCGCTCAGCCTCCCTGTGCGCTCCCGAGACTCACGCAACTGTCGTCCTCTTTGTGCATCAGGAACACACGCCGCATTATTCCCTTCTCCACTGCAAGATCGACTAACACACGTTTTATGCAGCGAGCAACCAAAGAGCACACGTGCAGGACTGAAGTTGGTTCTGCTCTGCCATTTAAACACTATATCCTGCTTGTAAATCCCTGCAGTAAGCACTGGAAAAAAAAGAACCTGTTTCTCCACCTCTGAGGTATGCACTGCCCTGCACACAGCGTCAGCTCCCATCCAGATGGACAAAATGAAAAACCCTTATTATTTTTGCAGAATGCTTCAGCCAAGGCAATATGCTCAGCTTCTCCACCTGCAAAGCAAAGCAAGGGGAGTTTAAGAAGATTTGCCCTGCTCTCCCTGGCCCAGAAGACCAACACCTACAAAGAGAAGGCATGCCTACTAGCTAATGGGGTCTTCCTCAGAAAGGCTCTTACTTCCTCCCGTTTTTTCACGGTCCGGGACCAGCTGCTGTTCTACATAAAGTCATTAGAAAAGCCTGCTAGCCATTATCACCTCTTGCCCCTCTTCCCACACCCTTCAGTGAGACTCAATCCAGCTAGGGAATAAAAAAGGTCTGATGCGCGCTGAGTGGTTTGCTGAAGTGGACATGTAGAGAGCCCAGATCAGAGCAACCATACACAACCTGCCATGCCGATGGGACAGGACACTTAGGAGAAGCCGCTACAGAGCGGCAGCCTCCTCTCCTGACTGAGCTAACTGCAGGACGCAGACATTTTCATCAGCTCCTGCTTCATTTTAAACATAATCTGCAAAATCTACAACACACAGAAACAGCCTCCCTAACTGAACCCAGAAGTGGAAAGAAGCGCATCTTAAAAAAATAAAACAAGAAGCAACTACCACACGTGTTCAGAATAATTTCCGCAGGCTGGTGCAGCCAGACAACTGCTTAGGAGTGCACTAACTTGCTGCAAGTGCTGCGAAAGTCTGTGCCGCCACAGCTCTCCAAGCACCCCCCTTCCCCCCAGATCAACCAGCAAGCCTTGACCTCCATGTCTCATTTTGGCGGGAAAGGTCAGTGGTATAATAGCCCCTTGTTTATCAAGCCTGAATACCAATAACTTCGTCACCTCTGAGAATTAACAACATGAGAGCTCAAAACCCACTTTATTGGTTACGTCAAAGGCTGGAAGACGCTGCCCGAATCCTGGCAGAATGGCAGAAAACAAAAGTGGTCTCAGCGTGAGCAGGGACTTGATTATCTGCAATTAGCGAATCGATGATTCTCCAAGACACTGATTTAGGCCAGCACTTCTTATTAGCAAGTCAAGGAAAGCACAAGGGCAAATTGCATCAGAGCCGAGCCCAGCTCCCAAATACTGTCTTGTTTAAAAATTAATATATAATTTTGCAAGGGCTCGAATACATAGGCACAACAGCATCGCTTAGATCAGCCTGCCAGGTACACACTGAACCTAACCATCAGATAGGTGGCCCTAGTCACTACCACCATGGAAACAAGTAATTTTATTATTTTGCTCCAAATATATCGGTATCTCAGGTAGTCAGACGTTAACAGCCCACTCCTGAGAGCACATGTACATTTAAGTAACTTTGCTGGTGTTACAGGTCCACACCCTCACTGCGCGATGGAAAAGGCCGAACACAAAGCTTCGCGAAGTCCCTGGGAAGACACCCGCTGATTTTGGATGAGGCCCTTCTGTTTTTAAATACTTGATCTAATTTTGTCTTGTAACACTACACAAGAACACAGCTGTATATTTAATCTCGGAGTTAAACCATTAATTTGCAAATTACAATTTAGTAATACTTCGTATTAATAATGCCATTACATGGGTTATGTTCATTTTCTATCTGGAAGTTTAAATACAACAGGTCTCGCTCAAACGGCTTAAAATTAAACCATTACGTCCATTTGAGATCAGGCACAAAGACAGGTATGGTGTAAAATATACAACAGCAGACAGCTTGAATATACATTTTACTTTCATTTGTCTGAGACGTTTGTGCCAAGAATCCACTTGAGCCTGCTCTTCACTCAATTAGGGAGAAAAATTTGTTTTTAAAATGATTAAAAGCATAACACTGCCCAGTGTCATGTACTCTCCAATAATCTTCAATTTTTGTGACTGTCTTTGAAACTGTATCAGAGCAGTTTTATCACTCGCAGCGTGTATTTTTGGTTTACTAATCCCTACACTTCCAGAGGGGTTACTGGAAGAAAAGGAAAAAAAACTTAATCCATTTATTTTAAAATAAAAACAAACAAAAAAAGCCCCAACATTCAGATATTTTAAGTAAAAATCAGGCAGGCTTGAACCCTGCAGCAAGAGAAGTTTTGATTTATACGCCAACATGATAAAATTAAAAAGGCCGAGTCAGATTTCAACACCGTTACTTAACCGGCTTTCTGCATAAACACCTCAAGAACAATGCAGCGATTTACAGACCGATCCAAACAGCTCCAGTGCAGACCCAACAGGCTACGCTGCACAGAAAGTTGCTTAGTTATGCTTTTATCGAGACAAAAGGACGGGCGCCTTCATTCTTTCCCTTCGCAAGCCCAGATAAAATTCCAGCCCTGAAGTACAGGAAATTAAAACAGAAAAATAAACTAAGAAGAAACGCTTCCACCAGGGAAGGAAATCCCGATCCAGTGCTCGTGCCCTGCAAAGAGTTAAAGCCTGCAGCCCCAGCCATGCCTCCCCAGTCCTCGCCGGCCCCTGTCCCGCTGATTTTAGCGCAGCTGCTACCTGCAGCCACGTCCCCTCGGTAGCAACGCACAAGGGGAAAGTGCAATTTTGAGCTTCTCTTTTCATCTCTATGGTGACAAAAAGCTCCGCAGAGGGAAATCAGGGTGCCTTCCACTCAAAAGGTTTCTCATTTTCAATGACTGCCTTTCACAATATTTTAATTAAATCTCTGGTGGGGAAGCTTTAAAGAAAAAAATTTTTTTTCCAGATTGTGGGGCTCATTTACAACAACAGTTATAGTAAAAAAGGGGAAAAAAGGTACTTTAAACGTTTTTAAAATAGAAAGATTCCATGGTTGAAGACGTAAGAATAAATCTACCAGCTGCATAGTTTTACAAAACCAGCATGTGGAGGGGCCAAAAAGTCTTTTGATAACAAAAACATTCTCTTGCATGTAACATGTCCCTCAAATTTTAGCGGAGGTTGAAGGACCACACAGGAAAGTGCCCCTTCCCAAGGGGGCTGAGCACAGGCCAGGCACGAGAGAGGCATCAACGGGAGGGCAGATTCTGGAGATGTCCCTTGGTTCCCCTGAAGCAGTAGCACCATTGCCCTGCGCTTGGCACGTCAGAAGATACAGCAGCACATTGAACTGAGGCGTTTGAACACTGCAATACAAAAGCAAGGTCATGGCATTTATCTGTTTTTAAAAATCTCAGTTCACTGCTACCAACAAAACAGAGACACCACAACCTCAAAGGAAGGGGCAAGTCCATTCTGCAAACCTGTGCACACCACCGCTGAAGGACAGCGTGCACAAAGTGCTTTCAGTTTTTCCCCACAAAACACCTTTATCATCAGCATCTTCTCCCAGCAGGACATCCTACAGAAAGTGGTATACCCGCTGTCCCTCGGCTCAGACCCATCCTTTCTCCAACCACCCCACTCTCCACCCTGTCCCTCAGCCCATGTGAGCTGGGGACACCGGCACCAGCAGAGCCCGGTGCCCTCTTGCCGTACCACCCCTGGAGACGGCAGGGCTAGCACGGGCACTGCAACAGGCCAGCAGCCCTTCCTCGCTCCTGGCACCAGGATGCGTGCCAGGCACACCCCACCACTGCCAGAAGCCCAGGCCACCGAGCAGGCGGTGCTCTCCTTGCAGAGCAGACCTGCAGCCCCTGCCACGAGGAGCCCACACTCAAAGCAAAAGCAGGTGAGTGCTCCTCAGGTCTAGAGTAACAGCTTTCTGACACAGACTGTGGAAAAGCCCACCTAATGTAAAAGGGATGGAACCACTGAAGAGGCGCTAGAAAGTTTGGATAAAAATAATTGAACACATCGGAAAAATCAGAAAGTAGTAGAACGCAGGAAGATCAGCTTGGGAGACCGTGGTTCTGGAGGACAGCCCTAACAAAGGTCACTAAAAGCCTCACAGACCAAAATACTTTCTCTAGGATGCCCGTTTCAATAGCAAGGCAGAAGCAGTTTAGCATGCTAAAGAGGCGTAGTGTAGAAAAACGGATGACTCTGCAATTAAAGCCTACAAACGGCGCCAAGAGATCCAAGTGTGTTAACAAATGTAAAGCTCTGGACAAAGCACTGCAACTCTCATCCAAGCTCTCTTGTATAATGTGGCAATAATACCATCTCTTTATCTAATATAATTGCTGAAAGAACATATTCGTACTGCAAGGTATGGTGAACTCCTTAGAAAGCAGGCTCTGTGACAGTGCGAAGTTTTCAACTAAGACACAAACCAGGACAAGCATGTTGCTAATTATTTTTTTAAAGTTTAACAGTCTACTGAATTAAAAAGCAAAGTCTAACTAGACATGGGAAAAAAAATACTCTCATCCTTTTTTTAAAATAAAAATTTCGGCACAGGGAGATGCAATGACACAACAGCCTGTAACAGACCAGCCCAGAGCCCCTGAATCCCAGACCAGTGCCTTTGTCACCACGCTCAATAGAAAATACAAGTTATTCAGCCAGGCTGGCCACTTATCCAGCATTCCCGCTTGTTCGCTGGAAATTGCTATTCTAGGAGCTATCCAATCTTTAACGACTTCTGGACTAGTCTGCATTTGATTTCAGGGCAAAGGCCAAGCCAAGAGGGAGACCCTGCAAGGAACTCCTCCCTCCAGCTCTCAGTTCATTTTTAAGGCTGTCTCAAAGATGAAAACAGAATGTTTTAGTGCTCACAGGGGCTAAATATCTAGAGTTCCAAAATGAAATACAACCTCCTTTCAAAGCCACTGATAGGCAAAAAGTATGTTCTTTAAAATAAAACACTGGGGCAGGGGTGGGAGTCATTCAGGACCAAAGGTTTCTTTTAAACTGACACAAACAGAACTGCCTATTTTTCATGTAAATTTTTTTTTTTTTTTTAAATCATAATCACTGCTGCAAGTCCAGCTACCCCTGTACATAAAATCCTTTCCACATACATATTTTCCTGGGGGAAAAAAGGCTTATCCCCACAAAGGAGTATGAAATAAATTGCTTTACTGAAGGTTAATAATATCCTGTCGCCGTGGTAAAAGACTCAATTACAAAACCTTCAGAAGAGCTCCCAAGGAACTCATCTGCCTGCAGTGACAGAGGCTTAAATAGCCAAAATACACAGAAAGGCTAAGCACTTCCCAAAAGAGAGGAAAAGGGGAAAAAGATGGGGGGGGGCTTAAGTAAAAAACCTGGAAATTGGACACTCAAGGTTATAAAAACAAACCCAAACACACACACAACCACAATTCCTCTCTGCACACACAATTCTCTATAATCTCAGCAAGAATTATGGCCTAGGGAGACCAGCACTAATTTTAGTATCAGATTTATTATGCAGCAGGGAGCAGAAATCAGTCAGGCCCGTCTCTCACTCCTAATGGGCAGAACTAGATCACGCTCCGGGAAGGCTCTACTGAAGAATAGCTCAGGCCTGGTGAAAAACAAAGCTCCTGGGGCTCCCCGAAGCACAAACACACTGCGTTCTTAGAAGCCACAATAAAACACAATGATACTCCTCATTTCTACAGCGCTGCCTGCCAGAGGATCCCAAAGCACATGAATTGAAGCTTCCAGCATGCCTGGCAGAGGAGCCTGCAGCAGCGAGGGAGGACAGCACAGTCTTCAGGGTATTCAGTTGGGGACCCAGAAGCCCGGGCTGCTATTTTTCCTCTTCTACAGATACGCCATGCCGGCAAGTCCTCTGCGTGCAGAAGGGCATCACTGTTTCACAGGCAGAGGGCTGCTGAGTGCGTGCAGGGTGCTCAGAGCTACAGCAGCAGCGGTGGCCGTAAAAGCAGCATTTCACAGCAATGGAAGCAGACAGAGAGGTTAAAAGCGCTGCTCAGAAACAAGCATGGAACGCTGACTCCCGCCGGCTCCAGCTGCCTCCCGCACAGTCTCCCCTTACCACGCAGACAGCAAAACTCTTCAGCACTCAAGTTCACCAGCACACCTTCGTGCAATGAGCCCTGGGTTTCGGCATTGCTTTGTGCTGCTCTGTATTCACACACAGAGCCTCCCCCAGAAATTAATCAAACCCTGACAGGGAGCAGTTCTACATTCGTTCCTTCCCTTTCTTGCCCCGTCCTACAGTAGCTGACTACAGGTTTTGAAGCATCAGTCAGATGTCGGATAGGTGTGCTGCATTCAGTCTGTTCTTCTGGGCACTCACCCCTCCATCTTAAACATTTTATAGCTTACCCCTACTTCTGCTTGTGCCCCCCTTAGACTTTGAGCACCACTAGCATCATTCTTAAGATGCTTCAAATGCCCAGTGAAACCAGGCCTATTCTCAACAACTGTTTCTAATAAGCCAGCATTAGCTACAAAAGCCTTTTGCAGAGGGTTTTCATGACTGACTCATGCCCGTCTCCAATGATGCAAGACTAAGGCAATCTCTGCACATAGCTTCGTCACCTTGTGGGGACTGAAGAAAATGCAGAGTTAATCCCACGGCACTGACCGTGGCACAGCTAAGACATCAGCTTCTCAAACCCCGTTTCCTTTCTTCACCAACACCTGGAAACACGCGGCACTGTGGGTGCAGTCCCAGCACCGCGTCGGGTTCGGAATAACCCTCTCCCAAGGCACCAGCGATTCCCACTGTTTCGAGTATTGCAGAACACATGAGCAGCACTTCTGTTTTCCACATCCACAAAACAAGGGTGATGACAATCACTTACCTCATCTCCATATGATAAGAATAAGAGTCAGATTTAAACTAATTTAAGTCATTTCAGCACGTAAGTCTTTTGTGAAAGTAGGATGCTGACGTCTCCAGGAACGTATGTCCCACAGACTTTCAACTACATCTTGAATAAAACTTTTCCAAGAACCAGTTTTTCATTGGCAGCTCACTAAGATGAAGACCAGACACTTTCAAAACATAGCTATGACATTTTGATTTCAAATAGAGGACAGGCAGGCCCGCATCTCCAAAAACTGCATTGCCTACTTCTTTGTGCATCTAGGCACTTTACTAGTAGTTTTCTGGGTTTGTTTTTAAAATGACCTTGAATGTATTAGGCAATTTAGGAGCTCTGCTTTGACCTGCTCTAACAGAAATTAGTGGTTAACTGCTAACTTCAATGAAAGCAAAGACTATCATCACTGAGAAATTCAGAAAGTCCACCAAAAACTTACATGGCCAGTTGTGGTTTTCACCTGGTCCTAATTCAGTGCTAGAGTAAATAAAATCTGATTTAGAAGTTTTGGATTCCTCTGCATCTATTTTCCTATTTCAAAATAGCTGTCTTTTTGCCTCCAAATTTCAGGAAAAAAGGAAAAAAGTATAACCAGTTTCCTGTCCAACAAGTGCCTCCCCTACCCAAAAATCATCCACGAAACAGCTACCTTCTTAAGGCCCAAACTTAGCTCTGAACTATTCATGTACTGTTCGTTAAGAGATCACAGGACTTCTGGCTCCTATCTCATTTTTTCCACTGCCTCCCCACTAACCCTGAGCAGGTGACTGCAATGAAAATTACAAGACAGAAATTGACTTCAGGCAATGAACCCACCTGCCTGAAAAGCACGAACAGCAAGAGAGCAAGGGGCAGAAAAGACAGCAAGCAGACCCTAGTAACACTGGCCTCGATCAAGTGAACTCAAACCATCTAAGCCTGTACCTATCTTGGGATTACTAACCTCCATGCAAAATACCAGAGCTCTGCATATACTGCTCCTTCTACCACTCTGGCTGCCGAGCAGCAGAAAGTCTCTCACTCAACATTTCTTAGGGCAGTGGAGACATAAAAGCCTCTTTACAAAATGGGCACCAGATTACCGTTCAGGAATGCCATGTTAGATTTAGTCACTTGATTGTACCAGCAGTGCAAGCTCCCCTTCTACAGAGCAGCACCACATCATGCACGCAGCCCTCTGAAGTGCCCAGCGAGTTCACCAAAAACTACTAGGTAGTTAATACTGAGTATTTCGGATCTTTAGGCCTGCCAAGCAGCAGGAAAAGAATCTTGCATACAGCCACCAAATTACCTCTTCCTCCCTCTGTCTCTTTACAGCCTAGAGCACATTTTCACCTGCATAACCAGCACCAATAATCAGGCCGAGCAACTCAGGACTTGCTCTCTGATCTCTGTTCCACCTCAAGAAGCGCTTGGCAGCATCCATTTGTCTGCCTTGATCCAATGATCTCCAGTTCTCGGGAACACAAGACAAACAGGTGCTGTTGTCCTTCTCTCAGCTGCAGGAAATTCAGAACATTTCAAGGAAACAAAGGGACGCACCCTCCAAAGATGAAGGACTGCGCCTGCCAAAGACCTCTAAGAACATTAAGAAACAGCAAAATTTCTTTTGACCACGTCCATATAAGATGCTTACCCTGTCAACTGCATTCCTTCAGCTGCAAGCTGGATGAAATAAGGTTATGTTTTCTGCAAGGATACTTGTCCTCTCCCACCTTTTTCTGTCCCCATCATTTTCAAATGAATTGACACTTTATTTTACTTTCCACATATTGCAAGAGATCAGGATTACACAGCATCAGCTGAATAACATCCTGCATGCACTCTCATCAGCTTCATGTGTTCAGATGACAGTGATGGGGACTATAAAAGCATGAAGACAGATAATCACTGCTTATGTCTGCAATTATAGTTCCAAAAAAGTTTCTTCATGGCTCTTTAGCATTAAAGCCTTCGGACTGGTAACTAAACTGCTTTAATTTTTTTTCTATTCTATATTTTGTTCTTTTCCTATTGCATACATATACTTGATTGAGAGAGGAGAGAAATGCCCCTACTAAAATATCCACTGGAGATACCTACAAAACAGAGGTCCAGAAATCTAAACTGACTTCTAATAACTACAACAAAATCAAAGCCATGCTCACAAAACTTTGGGGGAATCATAACCATGGAGGACTTTCAACTATCGTTTTATTTCATCTGGAAGATGAATGACATAGAGGATGTGAGCAGATGAAAGAGGAGGAAAAAAATAAAAATCACACAAGATGATCACAACTCCCTCTTCATACATAAATTGCCAGGCACATTGCATGCATAACCTGCTGCTTTGACCGCAGCATGGGATTAGGTGAGTCAGGAATTTAAAGACCAAAGGTACTGTGGCAAGAGACTCTCTCCAGGTGCTTTTCACCACCATCCACCCACCCCCAGGATCCCAGGCTGGCTAGGGCAGGAAATCCCCGCTCGGCAGGCAGAGGGGGAGCAGAGGCACGCAATTACAGAGCAGCCTGTCTCCGCTGCTGCGCTTCGCAGTGGAAGCACGTCAGGACACACTCCTCATCTGCGTAAGACGGAGGAACCACTGCAGCCACCCCTCCAAGCTCCAACAGGGAAGAACGACAGGCCACACAGAGCGCAATGGGTACAGTCCTGCAGCACAAAGGAGAAAGCCAGCTTCCAGGAGCTGGACCACGGGGGCGGAGGAGCGTCCGGCATGGCTGAGCGCCCAGCTCTGCGGGGAAGAGAGGAGCCAACGCTTATCTGGAGGCAGAGGGACTCCAGGACACCTGCAGCTTAGCATGCTTCCTCCTCTCCTCTCGTTACTGAGGGCACCAGGATCAACCCTGCATCGCAACGCGCCGCTGAGCCCATTTAAATCCACTGCCAGCCTGCCCCCTTGCCTCCCAGCGCACAAGCACTGCGCCCCAGCCCCCACGCTAGTTTGTAACCACCATGTGACCGGCATTAGCCATAACTCATACCACAAACTACCTTTCACATGCTGTGGCCTAGCCTCCTTATCTCACTTCCCCCTCCCCGAAGCCTCGCCTCGCCGCCGCTGTTCGGAAACCCCAGCCTACAGCAGGAACCTCAGGACTCAGCAGTTACAACCTCCGCCACGCACCAAAGCGCTGGCACTTCAGCCAGGGCCTCCCTTATAAATTTTCCAATCAAAAGTCGTTAAAAAACAAGAAAACCTCAGTTTAACCCCTCAAAGACAAGTCGCATAAAGAGCCAGCAGCGTACGATATACTGCTTTGCTTCACACACTTCCTTCCCTACGTCCAGGGACGCTGCCAACATCTCTTTCAGACAGAAGCGGCCGTTTACCTTGGTACCGAACCTGAGCGTCAGGAAACAGCTGTGTTCTCTGCCACACTGAGATACTTGGGATAACCCCCTGTTGCCCTTTTTTCCTCCAACCCTTGCCTCTCCAGGCTCAACAGCAGTACCAGGCCCATCAGGGCCGTATTTGGGTTCCCAGACGCTACACCAAGAAAGACCAAACTCTTACTGATGGCAATGCCGTGCTTCCTCAGTGGTCAAACCCAGCTAACAGTGGTCCTGGGACATTATCACAGCAGGTTTTACAAGGGGCTTTTTCACCAAGTACTATTTGAACAGGGCAGAGTTCAAATTTAGGTATGCTGTGTATTCAGCAGGCCACCCACCCACCCACTCTGGAGTTACAGAGTTGACCTACAGAAAGCAACTGGGGAGGAAGGTGAGCTGTCTAGTACAAATACATCAATCAAAAAAAACCCCAAACATCTTACACGAGAGACTTTGAGGAGAGGGAGCCCCAATCACAAGAAGCCGACATCTTTTGACGTAGCTGGCTCAGCGGGGCTCCTTTGGGTCTCGCATGAGAGATCTCCCAGGGATCCTCAGGACATGGCAGAGAGCAACGGCCTGACACCATCCAACACAACAGTCGGTAGCAGCCCCGCACCAAAAGGTGGGGCGATACCCCCATGTCCTCAGAAAATTCCTATCATATTTCACATCTCAGCACTAACTTCAGATTTCTTTTCAATGCTTTCTGTTCCCTTCCACAATCCGCTGAGATATAGGCTTTGTAGGTCTGCCAAATACACCAGAAGCAGGCGAATTTCACCAGCAAATGAACATCTTTATACTCATTTACAACACTTCGCAAACCTTTGGCAAAAGGATAAATGTTCTGCGTATGTATCAGGCTCTGTGCACAGCTCGGGCTCAGAGCAGGGGATAGCAGCGACACATCTCTGAACATAAATGATTGATGACATGGCCAAATGGAAAACTGTACAGAATTTTCACTCTTTCAGTAAGCACTGCAGAAAAATCACTAGCAATGTCCCCATCAGCAACACCTTTTTCCAGCAATGCAACAAACAGCAAACCTGCTGCCAGTGCCGAGGGTTTGCAGCTGACAAGCTTTCACCACAAACCAAGCCTCCGACTTGAGCAATACCTCTCAGTCCAGTGGGATTTACGGATACTTGGGACAAATGTTCAGCTCCTTGCAACCTCTTTACACACCACACCAAATCACCCTTCGGAAAGATTCCTGAACAATGTTTATTCAGCAATTGTTATAAAAACCTCTACTGACTCTCTATCTAGCAGGCATTCTGTTTCCACCAGCATTCAAGAAGCTGGAAGTCTTTCCAGCACTTCACAGTCTCCATTTTAAATAAATCAAGTTTTCAGAACACTTTTTCACCCTGTGCTCCTCACCTTCCCTTTGATGCAAAACTGACCCACAGAACAACATAAAGATGAGCTCAGAGTCAGGGATACTAAAACACAAATTAAAACAGCACAGCGCAGGTTTGGGGACTGCGAAGAATTTTGTACCCTCTGGGCAACACCAGCAACTCCCAGCAACCCAGCCCTGAACCACAAGGACTGGAGCTGCACCAGGACCCTGCCCAAGTTCTCAGCCAAGGAGGCCTTGCTCCAGCCATACCTCGTAGTTGTATGGCACATACAGAGGAAAATAAAACAAACAGGACTTAACAACTTCAAACCCTGGGAACTCCTTAATTCACTAGATATTAGTTTCTTTCCCCCACCCCTCAATTTTCCCTCCCACCTGCCAGGCCACCTCATTACTGTCACTCTGCATCAGTTCTTGCTACAGTAGTTTTCTTGGACCTTTGCCCCTTCAGTCAGCTTGAAACCTCTTCCCTATTGTACATCAGAGTCAATGGGAAATTAATGCAAGTCTTCGCTGGGGAGAGGGAAGGGCAGAGGGAACGACGCTTTCTGCTGCTGTCAATACTTCTTTTCCTTCACCCTTCTTGTACACTTCACCAACAGATTAAGAAGGCCTGTCCACATTTAACTGTGCTTGCCTCACAGCAATAGTCTCTGGAACTACTCCTCACATGTAGAATTGCGTAAGTCTTAGCAGGGTAGGGTCCTTCTTTATAATACAAAGTTCCTGAAGTACAATCCTAATACTTAATTTAAGCCTACTTGGTCACCATAATACACCCAGCTACAGATGTCCCAGCATGCGGAATGACTGAGCAAGGGAGAAGAACTTCCTGACATTCTTCAGATTTTCTCTGCACTCAAAAAATAAAGGAAATATTTTCAACAGGAGAGCAGCAAAATGCCAAAGTTTAGAAGTAACTTATTAATACCCCATGCTGATCTGACTACAGAGATTCACGTTAACTTTCAAATTACTCAGCAAACCACAATTTCTACAGCAATAATATCTTAGAAACCTAAACCACGTTGAACACTACTCACATAGTTCACAGAATTATTCCAGTGACTAAGGCAAATAGAATGTGTGATTGCAGGGCTAGAGACTAAATTAAGCTTAAACAATGATTTTGTTTGTTTGTTTGTTTAAGTCTGATGCTACACTGACCTTGCAACCCCTTTTTTTGAGGAAACAGCAGATTAATATTTTCTTGTGAGTGAGATCCTTTGGTGGAGGGGGGAAAATGAGAGAGAGATGAAACTGGCTATCTCTGAAAGAGAAGTGATGGGACTGACCATATACAAAGTACTGTCAAATACACAAAGTAATCTTTTAATCTTTTTCTGCTACAGGCTCCACAGTTCAACAAAGCATTTAATAATGTGCTTTTAGTCCATCCTGATTCAGCAAAGCACTTACCCACATGCTTATGCCAACTTAAGTATATGCTTAAGTGCTTTCACACAATAGGGACAGAGAAGACTCTGGCCTTGCAGATGAACCATTTTCTGAAACAAGCCATTTTTTCCTAAGATGACTGGCTCTATTTACAGCGTCTCCTCCCTTTATAGCATGACCCAAAATGTGTTTAAAGAGAACATTAAAATACAATTGAAAAGCCAAATAACTATTAGGAACAGTAAAGACAACACCTAAGTATGGCTTAATGAAATAGAGGAGTTGTTCTTTTTCCCTCTCAACATAACATACACCTTGATCTATAGACACCACGTTACCCTGTCTCAATAGCTCTCCTCTAAAAATAAGTTAGAAGTTCCCATAATGCTTTGGATTTCACAACATTTATGAGACTATCACCAGAGTCAACAGGCTAAAAAAAGAATCCATTAGCATTAACTGGCCTGTCACTGGCAGTGACAAATAAATGAATTTGATGGGTTTAGATCAGTCATTAGTAGACCTACCCCCGGGCTGATAAAGGCTGAGCACTTTGCAGACGAGATGTACTCAATCTGGAAGCAGAGAGGAACGCACAAGGGTGTTAGCATGCTGCTCTTCTTCCATCTCCCTGACCGCCCTCATTTTGGACCCTTTCCTGGCATATCCAAGCAGCCAGGTCTCAGTGCAGGAAAGTTACCTGACAGACAGCATTAAAAATAACCCAACAACACCGAAAAGCACAGGGAATGTAGAATCCCCTCAAAAAAAACCCAAAAAACAAAAAAATCCCAAGTTAGATGATGTTCAATTTTAATTTTTAGTTAGCAGTAAGTCAAAGGGAAGGAAAGCATACTAGGACTATTCTTAACAGGAAAGACGTCCTTAGGCAATGATAATGGAAATACACACATTTTACACAAGTACAAGACAGTCTGTGGGAATTAAGGACAACATAAGCAATCTACCTGAGTGGTTGGGGAGAAGAAATAAATATTTATATCTCCAAAAACAACAAAATTACAGAAATCCAGCTCAGTTCTTGCTTCTAACAAAACTCACTGCACTTCATAAAACGCCTTAAACAGCCACTTTTTCCTCTGGCTGCCAGCATCCAAGAACAGAGATCATGCTCTGCCTCGAACAGATTGTAGAGAACAAGAATCTGAGCCCAAGAATAATGGATTTCGAAACCCTCTACTACCTGAGAAGACCTGGGTTCATTAGCCAAGACTTGGACTCACCAACTTCTCCATCTGACCATCCAATGCCAGAAGGAGACAAATTCTAGGTGCAGCTTACCCTTGACAACAGACCTACTTCAGGGTTGGTTGGACAAGATACTGAACACTGGCCATAAACCACAAAAAGAAATCCCTCATATCATCTGGTAAGGACTTCATATTACTCTATATGCAGCAGACACAGCAATATTATTAAGGTACACATCTATGCCCAACGCCAAGAGCAGGAAATATTTCCTCTCGTACTCTATCCAGACCTGCAGGGGAATTTTAAAAAAAGAAAAAGAAAAAAAAAAGAAAAAACATAGGGAAAAGGCCTGACCTTGCTGCTCTTTACAGCCTGGTGGGGAAGGAAGGGTGGCAGGAAAAGAAGAATCCTGAGTTCTGCTAGGGTGTTCAGTTCACATTCTTTTGAAAAAGACTTCAAAGTCTACCCAATACTTACAATCAGATGGGAAGTAGTGGGACTAACCTGGAGGAGTTTACAGGCAGAAGCAGGGGAAGAAACAAACAACAGAACTCTTGATTTTCAAGGTCCATCATTTGCTTTGGAATAAAATCTCTCTCTGCTACTCTGGCTCACGTTTCTCAGGCAGCCAAGGGATGCAGACACCCCACCCACAGTTAACTTAATTGGAATCAGACATCCAAATCCACTGGTTAGCTTTAAAAAAAAAAATGTCCCAGGTTAGCCTGGGTGTTATTCCAAAAGGGCATGCCCTCCATTTGCTGCTCTGGAATAGCCAGCTTCACGTGGGTTTAACCAGGGGCGACTCAAATGAAAGGAGAGTTGTTGACACTCTGTTTTTCGCCAAAGAAGGAGGAACAGATGTGCATAACTGCACCTCTTAAAGTCCATGGGCCTGGCCAGACAGGAAACCAGCTAGTCCACAGAGTAAGGTATGCACAGTTTGCAGAGACACTGACTGACTGGAGCATAGAGATGCCAGAACCAGTTCTCGGTCCTGCACTGTCCTCTGTTAGAATAAAGATCTTTTGCTATTTTGTAACCAAATGGTCACCAGAATATTGTACCCAAACCATGTAGATTAGATCCCAAATTAAAATATGCAATCTTGACAACAACCACCTCTGCTCTGGGTCATCAGCAGACAGGACGCTGGACATCCAGCACCCAGTGTACAGCCCATGCCACCGAGCTACGGGAGCAGCTCCAGTAGCTGGCAGCAGTAGTTGGCTTGCCCTTTTTATTTAACAGCTGTTGAAGAGGATGCATAGAGACTATAGTCAGCAAGTCACATACACAATGCTAATGAATGCCGCCAAATGCTACTGCAAGTAGTTCCAGCTTGTTGACTTGCCGGAGCAATTCCTAACCAGATGCATTATGCCCCTGTAGTAAGTGCCAGGAAGAACTGGCACCTCGGTCCCATCCTGGAGGAACCTGAGCACAAAATACAATTCAGTACATAGCTTCACAGTTTTGTCTGCCTCTGTTTCATATATGGCTTTGCAGAACAAAGCATCCAAATTTCTATACCAGTAAGTCACACGAAGGTATTTTCATGGCCAAGGAGCTTCTTCATGGACTCAGGCTGCTGTCCTTTTGCTCTTCAGGTTTGTTTTGTTTTTTAAATAAATCCCCAAGGTGGGGGGGTGAGGGTGGAAACTGCTTACATTTGAAAATATCTAATGAACATGCTAAATTTGATAATGCTTCTCCAACCTAATATAGCAGGTAATGTCACAACTGACAGGCTATGTATATTAAAAAGTCAAATTATTGTAGTCTTCAATATTCAAAAGTGGGTACAAAACTACTCCCCCCCCAACACTGCTGCTTTTTAAGGATTTTTAAGTCAGCAGTTATAAATGATCAACTGTTACAGAATGCCTTCCAGCACTTGGAAGCAAGACAGATTTTTATCAAGAAACAGCAGCCGCAAGAAAGCATACGTATATTCTTTTCATCTTGCTGTCAGCCATATACCAGAACCTCAACAAGTTAAACCCCTGCAGCAAATTTCCTAAAACAATGGCTTCAAGTTGTCCTGTACTTCACAAGGAGAGCAGGATTACACATCATGGCATAATCCACTGGAGGCAATCAGCAAGGATTCTCTGTGAGGGTCATTCTAAAAAAAATCAGGGAAGAATGCTCTGCTGTTACAACCTGCCACTTCTTGCTCAGTAACCAATTTGCATCACCAGAGAGGTGTCAAATCATGGAGATGCAGTTTAAAAAGCCCAAAAGAAAGCATTTTACTGGGCTACGGTTTGAAAGGGGAAGACTAGCCAATTAAAGCGAATCAGAAGGGAGGAAGGAATGAGCACAAATTATTGTGCGCACATAAATAAGTGAGCGTGATCCCGCAGACCACAGCGAGCATGTGATCTGGCAAAGGAGGCGAATGCAGCCCGAGAACCAGCACAGCCGCTGCCCACTGAAGAGTTAATCGTGCCGAGGCAGGTCAAAAGGGCTCTCGAAGGAAGGGGATGGATGGAGGGAAGCGCTGCCAGAAGGTCTGCCTGCACAAGAAGGGGGAACACGCCCGCAGCCTTGCTTCCACCTCAGCACCCAGTCACCATCAGGGTGGAAAGCCAGGAAGACCACCGAAAAAAGCCCAATCTGCATTTTGCTAAACACACCAGGAAGGAAGACTGCGGGGGGGAGGGAATCTCCCCTTGAACCGAGAAAGAGACAGAGACATTTCATTAAATGCCATTAATCTCCACAGACCCAAGCATTAGCTAGTTAATTAGACTAAAGTACAGTCACATTTTAATGCTGAGCATTCGGTATTCAACTGGAATAAATGAACAACTAAAGTCCAAAACCTTAATTCAGTATCTAATTCAAAAACAGAAAAAACAAAAAAATCCAGATTATGAAATGCAGTCCAGAGTAATACATCGTAATTGATGTAAAATCTGTTCTTTATTGCATCTGATTTTCCCCAATTTCCTGATAAGGCTCCTTTCAATTTTAAGATTTTTTTCAAGTGCCCTGTAGAAATCCCAACGCTTTAGAAAGGACAAGTGTGTAAAAAGCAGAAACAGACACTGCTGATCTCTCCAGAGAGAGCGAGTTCCTGCTAAGAGTGGAATCCAGCGTACGTTCCAGGATTTGCCCCACACTTGAAAGACGTCCGTTACCAAAAACCAAGGAAAAAAAAAACCTACATGGAGAAAACAAAATTCCCTTTGTAAAGAATGCAAAATCAGGTCATTTTTAACACAAAAATTTAACTCGCTAATATCCTCGGCATAAGTCATGCCCTGGTTTTTTAATTGTTATAGAAGAAATCACACGGGACAGCTTAACAGCTCTCTTACAAGCGTTATAAACTTTTACAAATAACACTGTAGAAACAGATAACTGGTAATTGAAGACAGTTTAAAATGTAAATAAGCCTTTAAAAGGTATTGGGAAGGGAGAATGGATCACCAGTCACAGTGCAAGATCATCTTCATACTTCAATTATGAAACCCTTCAAAATTCTGATAACTTTAAATTGTATCTTAAAGACAGCATTAATCCAACAACAGCATTAATCCAGAAGCCACAAACCCTACAAACTCTTTGCTTAGCGCAGAAGCAAGCCAGGCACACCGTTATTCACTAACTAGTTATTAGATATGTCCTACGAAGAAAAGCACCTCTAAATATTTGACTACATTAGTTTGGTTTAAAATTCTGCAAGTAGGCTGTTGGGTTTTGTTCTCTTTTTTTTTTTTATTTTAAAGAGATCACTAGCACCTCTCCTGCTATATGCCTAGGGTTTTTAAATTACACACCGTTTTTCCTAGATGCACGTTTTGTACAATATTTAACATTATGGTTCCACATGCTATTAAACTGCTTGCTTTCATGAGGAGCTACATGCAATAAAATTGTTAGGTTGAACTTGTTCAGGTAGTCTCCTGCCACCAATTTTAAACCACTTATCTTTATTGACTTGCACCCACAACTTTGCAGCCTTGTCTTTCCATTTTTTAGCAGAATACTGAAGTAACCCAAGATGATTAGAGTGTATACAAGTGGCATACACCAGCTAAATGAAGTTCTTCCAACAGACAGTCAAAAACAAATAAAAAAAGAAAAAAGTCAATTGCAAGTTTTCCTTCAGCCTCTGGCTTTCAAAATTCAAATACAACTGACTGCACATTAGATTTGAAACTGATCTGTTGTTTTCGTTAGGCACAGCCTAAAGAGCAACAACCACTTCTATTCCATAAGCAACTCCTCCAGAAGAAATGGCACACAGCGATACTCAGAGCAAGCATGCAGACGTAAGTTCTCTGCACACGGCTACAGCGTCTTTGTCCCAACGTGGAAACTGGCCGCACTATAGCAAGAGTGCCCTGGAAGAAGAAGGTCACTCCTCCAGCCAGCCTGATAGGCTAAGAGACTTAAAGCTCATTGTTTCACTGTTCTTGCAAAAGAATACCCCATGGCCTGAAGAGTTCAGAGCTTCATCAGAAACTTGCTATCCAATGCTTATTAGTCTCCAAACACATCTCTGAAGTTATACAAAAGAAAATTTGCAAACAATGAAGGCAGAGATATATTCCCATCCATCACAACCACAGAACTGAAAGCTCAGCTCAAAACAAGCCTGAAGCCTGCACTTAATCCAAATGCTCTTCATAAACACCATGCAAAACATATTGCGTAAAATAGCATAACAAACGCAAGTAATGCAGCAACAATCTCCCACTAGAACTAGAGGAGTCTCTGCTTTTCAGCCAGCCGCAACTGACCGGGACTCTGCAAGGAGACAGTTAAACTGGAGACACGTAATATCGCACAAAGCAGCTCTCCTGTAGTTTCACAGCCATACGCTGATACCCTTAAGACGCCATGCACTCCAGCTTTAAAAGCTTTCATTGCCAATTCCCTGTTTGAAACCTGAACTGCCTGGCAACAATGATTCTCTGTGTGCCTAAAATCCTATTATCGATCCTCCTACTTACCTTAGGCTGTGCTCGTCGGGGAAATGCAACTTTAGGGTCAATCTGAGGAAAAAGAAAGGGGAAATCAACAAGATAGCTTTTGTTGTCAATTCATATACTTTTTTTTTTTTTAAAATCACTGAATTATTAATCCCCCATTTCTCAGGCTTATAATTCAGCACATCAGGTCATCTAGAACTACTCTGGAACTGATGGATCACAGTCTGGGTCTGTCCGGGGTTTTTTTGGCAGGGGGAGGGAGACGGGAAGAAAGCATCTCTTCTGTACACCTCCTGCATCACATTCTGGGTGACAACCTCTGCTGGTGCTCAGGGAGCTCTGTGTTAGTCTCTGGGTGCTGCCTCTACAACCAGAACTGCACGTTAAACGTTACTGCATACTCTGGAGGTTGCACAGAAAGACGGCCAGCATTCCTGATCAAGATCTTAACCTGTTGTTTTTAACACCTGCACCTTCCTTCAGTTGGGTTTTGGGTTACTTTGTTTTTCTTTTATTTTTCTGTTTTGTTTTGTCAACTGACTAGCAATACCAGACAAAAAAGAAATGCAAAACACAAAGTCAAATTATCTACATTTCAATTATTAAAAGTAAAACATCAGAAGGACAACAAGATTATCCTTCGTAACAATATGCCAAATTGATCTGGTTTGCTCACCCTCAAAGAATATATGTGAGCAATGAAAGACAACAAAGGGGCATTTATGGGAAGGGGAGGAAGAGGGGAGAGCAAGACACAAATGAAACATATAGGCATTTTAAACCAGAAGAAATCAAGTTCTTAAAAAAGGTTTTCCATGAAGGAGTTACCTAAAGTATTCTTGAATGAAGCACGCTACCACAGAGACAAAAAGCAAGGGGGAAGAAAAGAAAAAAGAAAAAAAAAAAAAAAAAAAAAAAAAAAAAATCTTTGTTTTACCCCATGCTCCCTTGTTTTAAGATGCAGCATTGACTCCCATTGCGCTGCATAAATTAGAAAGCGTGTCCACTCTGCAATTCCAAAATGCTAATACTGCAATTTTAAAAACAACTTCCACATGGGTCATCTTTAAAAAGCAACTCTTCTCTACCATTCAAAAAAATCACTTAAAACCAAAAAGACACCACCGCAGATGCATGGCTGGATGTAAATAAAAAACATACCTTTTAAACAACTGCCCATCTTAAACTGTCATCTTTAAAAATGATTGCAATAAAATGTCTACATGCTGCTGATTTCACCTGTTTTTTAGCAGCATCTGCATGCAGACATATTCTAAATAAAGAGTCTGGAAAAGGATTTTTTAAAGGATTAAATCCTACCTTAATTGTGCAACTTGTGACTGCTTTCAGTGTCATCTTTGACTATATAACAAACTGATGAAACTAATCCTGATCGTGTTAAGGCATATTTAGAAGTAGAGGCTTTCTTTAATAGCTTGGGTTTGGGTTTTGTTGGGGTTTTCCCCCCCCTCAAGCTAACCCTGATTAGGAAGAGGAGATGTTTCCATTTGGTATTGTTACTCCTGTGGTGATAAATATACCTGTCATTGATAAAAAACCACGGGCCTCTCCTAAAAATCAGTTTTACTCAATTAATTTGTCAAAATTGGAAACAGCACAAATATCTGATGTGCAACTGATAAACTGATTTGTCTACATCAGATACAAATGTATCTTTTTTAGGACATACCTGAGAAATGAGCGATTACATGCCACTTTATTGTTCAAAAAGCATAAAAAGTAAAATTCTTTATCTAGAAAGCTAACCTTTTCATAGAGATTAACATTATCTACAAATATATTCAGCACTGACTAGGCATTTGTCTACTGGGGAAATACAACAGGTACGGATTTTCCACAGCGATACTCAAAGATGGAGGCAAACATGCACGTTTCTACATTTGCTTCAAAAGTTAAAGTTTTCTTAACAAAGAACACCAGTCCCACCAGAAGGACATCACTGCAAAGTCCCACTGGTAAAAAGTTGGAAGAGCCATTAAAAACTCTAAAGCAACACATTCATTTTTGAAGGTCAGTTCAAAGAGCATGGAGTTCTTTGCAGCACAGCGACAGCCCTTATTAAATAACTGAATTTTCCTTCACAAAACCTTTTGGATAAACACCATCAGCATTTGAAGATGAACACTAGCAACCAACATGGCAAATCCATACCTTTTGCATATCCCTGCCAACTATTTCAACCACAACAACAAAAAAAAAAACTTCTACCAAAAAAAAAAATTAGTTAGTTAGGTACAATTCTACTTACTGTATCTACAAGTCCTCTAGGAAATGACTATAATACTATTTCTGATATGAATGGCCATTACCTAAACAAAGCTTTTAACGTAACTGTAAACAAGAGCGACGTTTCCATGCCAATACCCAACCGATCTGCCTCCTGTGCTGAACGTTGAAACAGAGTCAAATGCTATGTTATACTAAAGAACAGTTACTATACACGTCTACAAATAAACGGCTGAAAGGGAACCTGGCTAGTTTTATGTTTTACTTTTAAGCTGCGTTACTGATTCTAAGGTTGATTTCTTGTTTAGATTGATTCAATCATTATCACACAATCAAAATTGAGGCAAATTTATCCTGGTCAAGCTTTTCACCCCTCCCCCAGAGAAGAGCAAATTAATACATTGCAGGGACTACACTGTGATACAGGAAAAAATCTGGGGGAGGACCTAATTATAGTCAGAAATATGACAGGGTGTCCTCCCATGATTTTTTTTTTTTTTAAACCCTCGTTCAAGATACTGTTTGCCTTTGTTCTTCTTATCTAAATTTATCTTTAAAAAACACATAGAGAATATAGCTGTACATGAAAAGTCTGGTGAGTTTAATCTCAGGAGCACAGTTGAATCAGTTATCTTACCATATCTGATTAAACCTGAAATCAAATTATTAAGGCATGTGAAAGCATGGGCTACGTGTTCAGACAAGCCCAGCAGAATTTGTAGGTCGAATTAAAACACTAGATTCCACCTGCTTCTGCGAGAGCTTTGGGCTTTTTGTTTTCACATAAATTACATCTTAAAAAAAAAAAAAACATACACTCATGTTTGCTCCCTGCTTCTTCGATTCTTCATTTAACTATAATCTCATACACACAGGCACACGCAAGATGTTCCAGCACCGAGACGGGATTCCTCCTAACACCATGCTCATGTTAAAATAAAGCCTTTAAGATCCAGAATACATACTATAAAAAACAGTTACAGCAACAAACGCATTCGACACATCCAGCAGAAGCGCTCCGCCAGTTAAACCAGCACGATCCTTCCCTTCCCCAAACACGACCCCCTTCAGACCGATCAGTACCAAAGCAATAATGACCTCTACCAGTGTCCTTCCCCCCTCCCCTTCCAGGTTTGCTGAGGCTTAAAATTGCAACGAAGTAAGAGGCACGAAAACTTCATCCTTTTGCATGGCCTTGATCGCAGCGAGAAAAACGGGGCCTAAAGCTACACACGCTTGATACCTTTTGTTTGACCCAATACTGAAAACACCGTATCAGGTCAAGGGGCAAACTTACATGTAGTTTTGTTGTTTTGTTTTTTTTTTTTTAAAAAATAGCAAATGTAACATTTATTAAAAAAAATAGATCAGCTGAATCTCATGAGCATTTTCCTTATGTTATCCACTGGAGACTGAGCGTAGCAAAAAGCACTGGAGAAACAACAACAAATTAGGACTTGTGCTTCCCTACCATATCTACTCTCGAGCTCTCGTATAGCTTTCCACAAATTAATGCGTATGTTTCATAAGGGCCCTAACATCACAGATGAGGGGGATCTCTCCAAAAAATGACTTTGGGAAACGACACTAGAAGCAGCTTTTACGATTTGACAGTAAGTCACTACCACCTTGAAACACACGCAACAATAAATAAATGATCAATCAAAAGATGTAGAAACTTCCCTGCAGAAAGCATTCTGCAGCGGAACACCAAAAAAAGTTGGATTTTACTCTACAATTTTTTCAATGTCACCGCTCAATAAAACGCAAGGCTGGGGGAGGAGCCATTGGTTGGTATGGGTAAATTGGGATTTAAAAAAAGAAAGTTACCGCTTTTCGTAAGTTAAAGGCAGACTCTGGGAAGAAAGGAAAAAAACAACCATGCAAAGTCCCGGTTCAATGACAGCTTGACACCGCCCCGCAAAAAAACAGCCGAAGTCGCAGCCGCGGCCAAGCG
>NW_009231149.1:954-3236 GCF_000690835.1 Fulmarus glacialis | reverse complement strand
TATCCTGGGGCATCTCATGTGGCACTAAGCGCTTATGTTCAGGCACGGTCCTACTCTGCTGTTGCAGCTGAATCACACCCACTACTCCTTTGCCTCTATTGACTAGGACTTCAAAGAACGTAGCTGGAGTTTGGATGCTGCTTCCTTTGTACACTCCCATGGCTCATTATCATTTTCCACATATATGTATCCAGTGACATCTGAGGTGCCCACTCAGCATATGGGAGAACCACATCCTTCTGTAATAACAGCTACAGGTGAGAGTGTATATCCTAGAATATCTCAACTGACACTGCGTGTCTATGCTTAGGCAACAGAACTACACCCATGAACTAGGTACAGATTAACTAGATACAGTCTGTCATTGGGGCTGAATTCCACTTTTCATATTCATGCAGATGTCATTGGTGAGAAGAATGAGGTGAATTGATGAGGTGAACTAAACACATAGTTTTGCATGTAGGCCGCTTGCATTTCCCGAAGTAAGAGCTTAAGCTGTGGTAAGGAACGGCATGCCTCTTCTCCCCTCACTGTATTGGAGTAGCAATAGGCAGCTAAATAGGGGTGTTTCCGCATGCAGGTTCAGTCCTCAAAAAACCTGCTGAAGTGGTGGAAACCAGTGGTTGGAGAAGTTTCCGGGGACAGGAAGAATATTGTGAGGCTCAGGAAAGAGTCTGTGAGTCTAGGGATAAAGGTCAAGGCTACCTTCCTATAGGACTTGCTCAAAATTTAAGTTAAAACAGCTTTATTAATGACCTGGACAGAAAAGTTTTGGACTAGGAAATAGCAGTCAATGAGCTGGAGGGCAGGGCTACTGTTCAGAAGGACCTCAACAGGCTGGAGAAATGAATCTCATGAGGTTCAACAAATATAAAGTCCTATACCTGGGACAGAATAATCCTGTACAACCAGACAGGCTAGGGGCTATCTAGGAAGTAGCTTTGCAGATAAAGTCCCTGGGTCCTGGTGGATTACAGCCTGAGCATGTGTCATCTGTGTGTCCTTGCAGCAAAGGCCAACCACATCCTTGGCTGTCTTATCAAGTGCAGCCAGCAGGTCAAGAAACCATTTCTCCCCCACAATCCCTACATATGAGACTGCACCTGGAGTTGTGTGCCCACATACACAATATCTTTGTTGTGTGTATAGGAAAGATATTGGAAGACTTGAGCAAGTCCATTGGAAGGCCAGTAAGATACTTAGGGGGCTAGAGCACCCCAGCAAGAGCAGTCTTGTCCCAGGAGACACTAAGGCAGCAGGGCCTGTTCAGCCTGAAGAAGAGAAGACTAAGGGGAGATTGTATTGCTTTCTCTCTTACCTAATGGAGGGTGCGGAGAAGACACAGGCAGAGTTTGCCTCTTTCAGCGGGCACAGTGGAAGGAGAAGGTGTAAAGGACACAGCCTGGATCATGTGAAATTCTGACTCAGTATAAAGAAGTGCTTTTTTAACTTGAGGGTGGTCAAACAGTGAAACTGATCCAAAGAGGCTGTGGTATCTACTCTTGGAAGTGCTCCAAACTCAGCTGGATTAGGCCCTGAGCAGCCTGCTTGAACAGGCTTCACTTAAAACAGGAAGTTGGACTGGAGACCTCACAATGTCCTTTCCAATCTACAGGATTTAATGGACTTAAGAAACTACATGTTTTTATGATTGCAGGATTCTAGGTGTCTGTCATCTCCTACAGCAAGAAGTGGAGTGTGTAGCAGGCGAGTCATCTTATTGCAGCTTCACTATTACTACACACCACTTCTTGCTGTAGGAGATGACATACTCCTAGAATCCTCCAAGCATGAAAAATCTGGTCCTCACAGGTACAGTCTTTACAAGACGTAATGCTCAACCAAGAAGTATCTACTTAAACCAAGTGATCAAAACTTTTGTAAGACCTATCTGGAAGGGTATCACTCACTGGAAAAAGAAAACAAAAAGTCATTATATAATTTCTCCTTGTTGGTACAGAATTTTTTGCATTAACACCTGAAAAAGCAACAGAAAAAAGGGGGATGGAGAGAGGCAGTGTGCTGCCGGGGGGATATGTGGGAGCTGGGGCAGGAGAATGTGCAAGAAAGGACTAGAAGCAATGGGTGCTCTGGAACTGCCCCCCGCTGGGGTTGTGTGGAGGTGCACGAGGAAGAAGTGAGGGCGCCCATGCCCTGTGAGCAGCCCCATCCAACCCAGCACTCCCATCAGGGCCTGTGCCACAAACAGTGGGTATTCAGGAGCTCTCCCCAGCCACTGTTGCAGCCAAAGTCTGCACCCACACAGGCATTTCAGGCACGCT
>NW_009231149.1:0-515 GCF_000690835.1 Fulmarus glacialis | reverse complement strand
TTCCTCCTCCCTACATGTGGTCAGGATATTCAAGACTGACCTGAGAATGAAGCGGTAGGAGAAGCACGTTAGGAGAGAGTTCCCCATCACTACGAAGATATCTACCATGAAGACCATGACTTCACTGGTCCTCTTAGAAGTGCAGGGGAGTGCCAGAAATGGGTGAAGGAGTGGTTCGTGATAGGGGGACCGCAGAAGGTCAAGGGTAGGATCAGGCCTTTGTGCACCCAGGAACTGATCACAGCAGTGATCATGGCAGACAGCCCCATGCACGCTCTCATGTTCATTCTGGTACTGCAGTGCAAGATGAAGAAATTGGCCATGCAGTGATCGTAAGCCACGACTGTAAAGAGCGCTGCCTTTTTCCCCAGACATCATATGAAGAGGTACAGCTGGAGCATGCCCTCAGAGAAGGAGATGGTATTCCTGAGGGTCAATAAACTTGGCATGATCATAGTGGTGCAGACGACGACCACCAGTGCCAACTGGGAGAGGAAGAGATACTTGGGATTGTG
>NW_009231148.1:0-6451 GCF_000690835.1 Fulmarus glacialis | reverse complement strand
CTCACTCCTCCGGCTCGGGGGAGGCGGGGAGCAATAACATATTATATGAGCAATAGGACTGACACTATTGAATGGAATGACTGAAGAAGTTAATGTATGTTGTTTATCTGTTTCAAGTTCTGTAACTCGTAACTACCTTTGTATGAAAGGAGTTTTCAGAAAAAAAATGGATATTTACCTATTTAGAGGGATTTAAATGCTGAAAATGTAGCTGTCTGGAGAGTTTATGTGGTTCTAGGATTAGCTAAGTGGAAATTTACAGAATCGATGTTTGGATGAAGCTAAGGTCTTTTGTGGATAAATGCCCAAAGGCATTTTATTTAGACAAGCCTCTCTTCTGCGAAGTACCTACAGCTGTGTAGCAAAATTTTGTCATTTAAGACCAGCAAGTACAGAAAGAACATGGAAGCATGCATCTCCAAAGCTGTTGACATGTTCCTTAAGAAAACCCTTCTGTCAAGCAAAGATTTGCATAGGAATTCCTTTAACAACTCTGAGTTTTTAATATGTAAAAAATGAACTTGTTCTGCAATGCAAATCCTACTGAGAAGCTATAAAATAGAGTGTTTCAGTTAACTCTCTAATAGTTGCATTTTTTCAGTTACACTGTCAAAACTGAAATATCTTTCGTTCAGTAAAAATAGATACTTATAGACTGAGATGCATCCAGAGAGCAAACCTTTTGGAGAAGACGACAGATATTTCCATTGTGAACACAGTTATCTTTAATTATATATAACTTGTCTGGAAAAAAAATTCTCTTTGGAACAGAATAAAATATTCTTTCAGTAATGGAGTAGCTTAAGGATAAGGAAATTATGTTAGAATTAAGCTGAATGATGAAATGATGGCTAAGAATATATAGCTTGAGAAACATAGATAAGGAAGTCTTAAGCTTGACAAGCATTTTGATCATTATAGAACAAAAATCCAAAGATTGGTTCAATTAGCAGTCCTACAATGTATGTTGAAGTATCCCAACCATGTTTACAATGAGTAATTAAAATTACCATTAGAGGTAAAAATTATGCAAAATGCATAAATGACAAAAATGCATAATGAATTAAAAAATAAAAAAAACTTAGAACCCACTGTGTATAGAGATTTTCTTCATTAAGGAAATTGTCTGCAACTATATCTGAAATCTCTCAGCTATTACCCACCGTCTCAAAAAGCAAACTCTTTAGGTTGATAGAATTTTGTTTAAAATGTTGATTAAAAAATCTGTCTAAAAGTTTTTTTTACAATAATGAAGACAAAACCTCAGATAAAACAATGATAATTAAAATAGCAGAACCACAAACTTATTATTAGTAACCAAGATTTACTTAGAGATATTTGCTGCTAAATATTTTCTTAAAAGCTTAGTTTTAACATATATTTCTGTTCTGTTATCTTAAAATGGATAGTAAAATGGAATACCCTATTTATTTTCTGAATAATCTCTCAAACCTAGCGACTAGGAGTCCTGGTGGGCACCAAGCTGGACATGGGGCAGCAATGTATCCTTGCTGCAAAGAAGGCAAATTATATCCTTGTCTGCACTAGACAAAGTATTGCCAGCAGGTCTAAGGAGGTGATCCTTCCCCTCTGTTCAGCGTTGGTGAGGCCACACCTGGAGCAGTGTGTCCATTTCTGGGCTCCCCAGTACAAGAGGGCCATGGATATACTAGAGAGAATCCAGTGGAGGGTCGCTACAGTAATTAAGGGATTGGAGCATCTCTTACATAAGGAAAGGCTGAGAGAGATGGGACTGTTTAGCCTAGAGAAGAGAGGGCTCAGGAGGGATCACATCAATGTATATAAACGCTTGAAGGGAGGGTGCAAAGAGGACGGAACCAGGCTCTTTTCAGTGGTGCCCAGTGACAGGAGCAGAGGCAATGAGCACAAACTGAAACACAGCAGGTTCACTCTGACCGTCAGGAAACACTTTTTTACTGTGAGGGTGACCAAGCACTGGCACAAGTTGCCCAGGGAGGTTGTAAAGCCTCCCTCCTTAGAGATATTCAAAAGCCATTTGGACATGGTCCTACGCAACTGGCCAAGGGTTGCCTTGCTTGAGCAGGGGAGTGAACCAGGTGGTCTCCAGAGGTCCCTTCCAACCTCAACCATTCTATGATTCTGTGATTCTGTGAAACATCACCCATTAAATTTGTACAAACCTGTTTGCACACCGAAACAGCAAATTGAAAGCCAAACAACTGACTACAGAAACATCTACTTGGAAAAATCAATGTAGTTTTGCATGTACAAATGCGAAGGGTTTATTCTTGGAAGAGTATCATGTAAGTAATTTTAAAGTTTAGAAAAGGTGTTTGAAATCTTGACAAGTTTTCTGTTAAAGCCTCATTTTTCCTCTGACTAGTATAAACAGAAATACAGACAGCTGCCAGCTTAAGTCTGGCCTAAGTCCCTGGACTTTACCATAGTTAGTTTTTACTTCAAGATTTTACTAGAGAATGTTGTGGTGAAAGCATAAATTGGGGTATGGAAGGGAATTTTACTTAAAAAATAGGTATTTGTCCTGGTTTTGGCTGGGATAGAGTTAATTTTCTTCCTAGTAGCTGGTATAGTGCTGTGTTTTGGATTTATTTTTTATTAAGGATAATGTTATTAACACACTGATGTTTTAGTTGTTGAGCAGTGCTTACACTAAATCAAGGACTTTTCAGCTTCTCATACTGCCCTGCCAGCCAGGGGAGGTGCACAAGAAGCTGGGAGGCGACAAAACTGGCCAAAGGGATATTCCATGCCATATGATGTCATGCTGAACAAAAAGCTAGGGAGGTTGGCCGGGGGTGGGGCAGGATTGCTGCTCAGGAACTGGCTGGACATCGCTCAGCGGGTGGTGAACAATTGCATTGTGCATCACTTGTTTTGTATATTCTTTTATCATTATTATTATTTTCCCTTCCTTTTCTGTCCTATTAAATTGTCTTTATCTCAACCTACGAGTTTTACCTTTTTTTCTGATTCTTTCCCCCATCCCACTGGGGAGAGTGAGCGAACGGCTGTGTTGTATTTAGCTGCCTGCTGGGTTAAACCACGATGGTATGAAAGAAGAATATGAATTATTTTTTGATATAATCTGCAGGACTTCCTGTTCAACCATGATCTATCTAATTTCATTAAAAACCAATATTAAACTCCCACCAAAAAAAAATACCTATCAGCAATATTTTAGGCAGTGGTTAAGTATAGAAGCACAAGATTAAATAGACTTAATATCTGTAACGGGCAGACTTCAAATGGTTCAGGTCAAAAGCTTGGATTGTGATAGCCCTGGAAGCTTTGGGATTTTACAAAAAAAGTGGACTAGCCAATGCAACTTCCTTTGTTTCTTCTTCACATGACAATTTTATTTATTTATCTATCTTAAGTAACTAGAAAATGTTCAGAAACCTTCAAGGATCACCATCTGAATATCTTTCATATACAGAAGAAAAGCCGTTAAGAATGAAATCAGCTAATTGGCTGATTGTGGATAAGAGTGACCATACATAGGGATAAGCACTTTAAGGAAAAAAAACCACAGTAGTGTCAACTAGTTAAATCTATATACATAACTTTAAGGACGTGAGTTGTTCCACTGAACTCATTAGGAATTACACATTTACCCATACGCTTGCACATTTTACTGGAGCACACAAAGGAATGCCTTAGCAAGAACATCATCATGCATTTTATATGTCCACAATGCCAAAGGGAAGCAAGTCACAGTGTGATTGGATCTTGGAGATACCACAGAGATTAGAATACTACCATGGGTCTTTAAAGACTTATACTAACTTCTTTGCTTTATTGAAGGTACCTTCAATTTTAAAGGCCTAGAAATCCTTGTGGAACTATGTGCTACAATTTGTTACCATAGAATGGAGACAGTCATATTTCCTTATTCTACACTGATGTAACCAATGTAAACATGTAAAGGCTGTAAGACATTCTAATACTATAGCAAGTGGGGCCATATAAATACACTTCTGGCTGGTTGAGGAAACCAACCTAAAAGAGGCAGCAGAATTATTTCTCTATTGGGTACAATAGCTGAAGTCGTAAGCTTGCCCAAAACAGGAGAAATTGCATTATGTCTTCCAGTACTATAGAAGAGATATGCTTGAGTACTCAAATGATGTGTGAAAGCCTGAACTTGACTGAAATTAAATTATTTATTGCAGATTCTTTATTATGTTCATTGGATTGATAATACTTATTTTATTTCTCTTCTGATAGAGCAATCCCCCTCTTCTTCCTCTTCTGGGAAGGCATGTATTCATGATTTCTCCTTAGCAATGGAAAATGGGTCTGTTTTATTTCTAAGCTTTTTAACATGTGTGTATGAACTTTTAAGAAGAAGGTGTTGTCTAGTATATACCTGATGTTTTGAAACTAAGAAAAATTGATGTGTTCATTAAAAAAAACCCCAAACATTAATTACCTGCCTAGCTGGCATAAAATGTACAGTTACATTTGCACATTTTAATGTCTCAGACGTTTTGCACTCAAAAGTATTGAAGATAACATAAATTCAAATGAGAAATAATAATAAATGTGCCATCTGGTTTAAAATACCTAGGTTAAAATCTTGTATAAAACAATTTCCATAGACTTCAAGACTATTGAGTTGGTATAACTCTAGCTTGCTCTATGTTCTGTAATATGTCACCTTCTAATTATTCAGTTCCTAATTCAGTTCTCATTCTGGCAGATGAGCTGAACATCTGGGAATACAAGAGATTTCTTTTTCTTGTAAACTTAACAAGCTGTCCGTGAGGGCATACTGATACCAAAAGGGTACAGGAGATAATTTATCCAAAGCAACCACCAACAAAATATCCATGTAGAATCTTATTCCATGGGCAGGATATTACATAATCTTGATGGTGATCACAGCTAGGAAATAAAGGCAGAGAAAACACACTATAATTTGCAACGGGCTGTATTCATGCAACTGCATAAGCATTGACCAATCATGCAGTGAAATGGTATATAACAGGAGTCTCAGTGTACTCAATTAGAAACGAACCAGGGAGAATAAGGCTCAAATTCACAAGGGGATTGCATGTGGCAGTACCTAACCTTTAGGGTTTTGGCCCTGCAGAAGAATCCACAGACCTAAATCAGCCACACAGATTCCCCAAGAACAGAACTGGGAGAGTGCCTCTGAATGGGCTCTGCAAAAGCCAGGGTCCTGTGGGGGAACATGACTAAATTATGTAGTAGGAAATGCAGAGGACAAAAGGGTCCCCAAAATCCTTATCATGGCAACATCGGACCTTTCAGTCGCTAGGGGTTTGCAGCTCTGGGCTCTCTTCAGAGACAGATGCACTTTGTTTAGGAATCCAAGGTATGGAAATCTAGGTAACATTAATCTTTCTGGGAGACATGAGAGGAAGATGTCAGTACTGAGGCACTCACACTTACTAGTGAAGTAAGGATCCTGTCTTTGCTTGGGGGCATTCCATTCCACAATGTTTGTCTCTCACAGTGTAGCAACTGGCAAGTTATAAAGAGTTATGAACATGAGCATGACATGAGGGTAGGGAGGAGAGGGAAAGGAGAATGATCAGCCTCTGAAGTGGATTCACTCTAAAGAAAATAACAGTAGATTTGTTGGGTTTCAGAGAGGAAGAGGGATGAGTATATTTCTGGGTCTCTTCCTGACTGTGAGGGAGGAAGCTTGGGCATATTTACGTTAAACAGCTGTAGGATAAAGCACATAAGCAACTCTTGGTCTATGTAGATTCATTCCACCTTAACACTGACCTCAAGGGCTCAAATATTTGTTGTACAAGGCCTACTCCCAATATGGCCCAGCTGCGTAACCCTGGCTCAGGCTCCTGAGGAAACAGTTTAGTTGTGAGAACTATCTGTGAGAATGGGGAGCAGAATGAAGCCCCCATAATCCAAAGGGAAATGGTTAGCAACCTGCTACACCACTTAGAGATACAAGTTTATGGGGCCCCATGGGATGCACCCAAGGGTACTGAGGGAGCTGGCGGAATTGCTTACCAAGCCACTTTCTGTCATTTACCAGCAGTTCTGGCTAACTGGGGAGGTCCCTGTTGACTGGAGGTTAGCAAATGTGATGCCCATCTACAAGAAGGGCTGGAAGAAAGATCTGGGGAACTACAGGCCTGCCAGTCTGACCTCGGTGCCGGGGAAGGTTATGGAGCAGATCATCTTGAGTGCCATCACATGGCACATACAAGACAACCAGGTGATCAGGCCCAGTCAGCATGGGTTTCTGAAAGGCAGGTCCTGCTTGACTAACCTGATCTCCTTCTAGGACAAGGTGACATGTTTAGTGGATGAGGGAAAGGCTGTGGATGTTGTTTACCTGGACTTCAGCAAAGCCTTTGACACTGTTTCCCACAGCATTCTCCTGGAGAAACTGGTGCTCATGGCTTGGACAGGCGTACTCCTTGCTGGGTAAAAAACTGGCTAGATGGCC
>NW_009231147.1:23264-27532 GCF_000690835.1 Fulmarus glacialis | reverse complement strand
CTGGGGTTAAACCACGACACTCACCTTGCCTAAAAAGTAAGAGATTGATGCACCAGCTAAGGGCAAAGTTTTCTTGTTGTGTTCCCTGCTTGTCCTAGTGAAATTGTTCCACTGTGTAAAGAAGGAATTCAAGATTCATCAAATCACATCAAGTCTCTTATTGTTAAGTGAGGGCTTTCAAATTGGGTGCCTGCTGTTATCATTGTTCTTATGGTTTGTCCAACAACTACTGGTTATTCTCAGTTTGTACTCTCTCATTTTGCTAGTGCAGATGCATTTTTTTATGTATAATTGAATACTCTTTAGTGACTTAAGACTTAAAAGCGGAATCATCCAAAACGTATCTGAATATTTTAACCACTAAAATACAGAGTTATTTGACTTTTTTTTCCTTCTTTTTGGCACAATTACTATTTATTTTTACAAAAGGAGAATATTTTCCCCGAAAGAGAGCTTGAGAGACACCTTTTACGAAACACTTCATAAGTCTGGTGATTAAAGTATTCCTATGTTCCCAAGAACATTTAAACCATCAGCTTTCTAAATAAGGAAATTTAAAGTTGGGCTTCTTACCTGCTTGCATACTCTTTAACCACTGGCTGCTGTGTTGTATAGCAATCTTTTCCTGTTTTTACTTAAAACTCCATCCTACAGCAGAATAGAACCATTTACACTGCAAAATAGCAGTAGCTAAAATGCTTTTTCTCCCATCAATTTTTTTTTTTTTTTAAATGAGCATTTTTCTGATTGAAAAGCTGTTGGCAGAAAATGTCTGACTAGCCCTAATCACTTAAACTACATATTTAAAAAGTGAAATCACTAGAGAGTGTTAGGGACTTAGAACATTTGTACATTTAGCAAAATTAGAAAAGAAAACAAGCATTGATTTCTGTTTGTTTCAACAAACATTGGCAAGATGATACCTAGATACCTGCAGTCAGGAAATGTATTGGGATTTGCCAAGATTTCTCAGTATCAATTGTTGCTTTAATCTGGGCAGAAGCTAGGAAAAACTTCCCAGACCTAAGCAGCTTCTAAATTATTGTTCTGTTAAGGTCTTAAAGTTAATCTCTGGAATATATTTTTACAACAATTAAATATAATTTTCTGTGCATCATTTATAGTGTTGCTATAAATGCTTGCTATTGATAAAACACTAATAGATATTCTATCAATACGGTAATATTCTCCCAACATTATGAAATTGTTTAAAACAAACACACTATATATTTTTGAAATGCATTGTTTGTGTTAATTTTGATATATCATAGAATCATTAAGGTTGGAAAAGACCTCTAAGATCATCAAGTCCAACCGTCAACCCAACACCACCATGCCCCCTAAACCATGTCCCTAAGCGCCTCATCTACTCGTCTTTTAAATACTACCAGGGATGGTGACTCAACCACTTCCCTGGGCAGCCTGTTCCAAGGCCTGACCACTCTTCAGTAAAGAAATTTTTCCTAATGTCCAATCTAAACCTCCCTTGGTGCAACTTGAGGCCATTTCTGTTTATAATTCACATTACATTATAATTTACATGTCTTTTTATAATTTACATGTCTGTTTATAATTTACATTCCCGACAAACAAACCTTATTTTACCACAGGCTTAAATTGCATCTTAACTACATCTGAATGGATATGGTGCTCTGAAACATCCTTTACTCTAATTTTATTTTTATATTATGCTATTGTATTGCATTAGAAGTTCATTTTACCACTTGAGAAGTATACATCTTTCTCTAGCAGCTACATCAAACTTTACCTACAACAAGATTATTGTATGAAAGTATTTAACACTGTATTTTATAAGTTTTTGGTTATATATCATTATGCATTTATAAACACCATTGCCCCCCAAAAATTCTGGGTAGCAGAAATGAAATAATAGAGTCACACTTTTTACTAGCCCTTAAATAATTGTGTAATTTTGGGGAAAAAAAAATAGCTACAGGAATAGCTGATCAATTGGTGAGTGTTATGATATTAAAGATACTGCTGATTTTGAGACTATCAAAGCAATATAGTTCAGCATGATAGCTAGGAAACTTTACTTAGCACTTGAAAAGGACAGGCCTAATGCCTCTGCAGCCTTAATTTGACCCTCCTGTGTGTATATATTAGGATACAATTTTTAGTTATTTCTGAAAGTGTCTGAACTCAGAAAATTCTTCTAACATGAACAAAATAGAGTTCATATTAGAGAAAAATTTAAGTGTGAGAACGTATGAATTAGTAAGTAAGGAGGTTAAAGTAAATTAAGTGCATCATTTCAGTCCTTGTATAGATAGAATTGGCAGTACAGAGGTACCGAAGGAGTGCATTATCATTAATAGTTTATTAAACTTAAACTCACTTATCTTAAATCAGTCTTCCTGTAATTATAGTACAGTTATGCACTTAAATGATGTTAAAAAATTCCAAAGGGTTTCCAAGCGGCTTGGTTTAATAGTCACAGAAAATGGCTGTGCTAAGGCAGGTGTTTTGTCCTTTCTTTTTTGGTGGATGTGATCAAGGTAACTGCTTCAGTGTCAATTGCTGTCTCATAATTATTAATAATTTGTGCAATTTAAAGGTAGTATTCTTTGATTTGTCCAACATTTTTTGGGACAATTCCTTCAGATTTTTGGAAGGAAAAGCTTTATTCTTTGTCATGCCTTTTGTAAATAAAATAGTTCTGTGTAAGTCTGTATTACAATTTTTAGGATTCTATTCACAGACCCCACAGAGCCATCCAGAAGATTAACTCAGGAAGTGTCCTTTGTGGATGTAGGACTTCTCTCATGTTTTGATTATAAAATTTATTGCCTGCCCTATGGTGTAGCAAGTTCCAGTGTGTAACACTGTAAAATAAAATGACTGAGTAACTGGTCTCTTTTTACTTCTGTGCTACTTTCTCCTACTTTCCTCTGCAGCACTTAAAAGAACTCCACTGAGGTGCTCTTTTAAACAAATTGGTATAAATGGAGTGTACCCAGAAGTCATGCAGTTATGCTATTCCTTGGCTACTTTTGCAAATGTATATCCTCCTTCTCTGACTGATATAATTCTATATCACACAGAGTTCTCAAAGTAGCAAAAACACCCAAAAGAAAAATCAGATATCTCCCGTTGTTCTGTATCAGTCAGCTGTGAGCAACAATAGAACCATTTGTGTTTTGAAGGCTGCCATCTTGATTAATATACTTGGTACCAGGATCTTCAGCATTAAAGCATTGCATTAGTTTAACTGAGCTCTCTGAATTCTTAAACTGAGTCTTTAGGTGAAGCAGAAAGCGAAATTAATTTCAATTTTTTCTTGAGTAATAGCTATTGAAAAATGGCTATTAATGGTAACCCACTGTCCTGGTTTCAGCTGGGATAGGGTTAAATTTCTTCCTAGTGCTATGTTTTGGATTTAGTATGAGGAGAATGTTGATAACACACTGATGTTTTCAGTTGTTGCTAAGTACCCTCTAGTCCAAGGACAGCTCCCATGCCTACTGACTGAGCTAGGTACACAAGATGGGAGGGAACATAATCAGGACAGCCAGCTCAGCTGGCTAATGGGGTATTCCATACCATGTGACGTCATGCTCAGTATATGAATGGTAGGCGTGATCCAGGAAGTACCGATCGCTACCTGGTTATCGGTCAGCGCGGGTGGTGAGCAATTGCATTGTGCATCACTTATTTTGTATATTTTATCATTATCATTATTATTCTCCCTTTTCTGTTTTATTAAACTGTCTTTATCTCAACTCACGAGTTTTTCTCACTCTTACCCTTCTGATTCTCTCCCCGTCCCACTGGGGGCGGGGAATGAGTGAGCGGCTGCGTGGTATTTGGCTGCCTGCCAGGTTAAACCACGACACCCACAGAGACCACAGTTAGGATCCATGTACGTACGTATCTCTGTGGTAAAGTACATAATATTTTTTCCGTGGTTTATAATCTAGAATTAAATCAGATGTAATGAAAGACACAAATTTTAAATGTAGGCTGGAGTAAAACAATGACAGTGCTAAGAATAGGATCATGAAAGCTAGCACTTTTCATACTTGTAAAATACATTGGTTTTTTTTCTAAATTAAGAAAATAAAAAGTGAAAAGCCTCTTGTGTCCATTCTGCAAACTCTCTGCAGTAAGACAAATTCCTGAGGCTCATCTGGTGGTTCTTCATTTGTGTCCTGGTTTCGGCTGGGATAGGGTTAAATTTCTTGCTAGTGCTGTGTTTTGGATTTAGTATGAGGAGAATGTTGATAACACACTGATGTTTTAGTTGT
>NW_009231147.1:0-23179 GCF_000690835.1 Fulmarus glacialis | reverse complement strand
GTTTTTCTCACTCTTCCCCTTCCGATTCTCTCCCCGGCCCACTGGGGGGGGGGAGTGAGTGAGCGGCTGCGTGGTTGGTTAAACCACGACAATTTGTAAGGAGACTGAAATACTCTTTCATAGAATCATTAAGGTTGGAAAAGACCTCTGAGATCATCGAGTCCAACCGTCAACCCAACACTACCATGCCCACTAAACCATGTCCCTTTCATTCTTCTACAGCAAATTGTGGGGGAATGCATCTGTCATTTTGGGTACCAGGGCACCTGCGTGGTTGGTTAAACCACGACAATTTGTAAGGAGACTGAAATACTCTTTCATAGAATCATTAAGGTTGGAAAAGACCTCTGAGATCATCGAGTCCAACCGTCAACCCAACACTACCATGCCCACTAAACCATGTCCCTTTCATTCTTCTACAGCAAATTGTGGGGGAATGCATCTGTCATTTTGGGTACCAGGGCACTGCTGGTATCAACATAGCCTGTATCATCACTGCAAAGGGCTTGTCCACTATCCCAAAGGAAAGCTTCACATATACCTGAACTTACAACGTCATCTGAGTAAGCAAATTCATTCTGAAAGTATTACTCAGTTTCTTCTATTACCTTTCAAAGTGATCAGCCTTGCAAAAACATCAACTGGTCCTCTCAGCACCCTTGGATGCAGCTTGTTGGGTCCCAGGACAGATTTATATCATATGTATTTATCATATTTACATTATTGTTACATTGTGATGATCCTCAGCTGGCAACAGAACTTACGAACCATTCTGTCTGAAGTGATTCTTGGATGTTGCTGATCAAGTCATACTCAAGCACAAGGCCCAAGATGCTAAAGTGAAACTGTGTCTTGTTCAAAGGCTGTATCTTTTCAGACTTTCTCACATTTTTACCTAATACTTTACTGATACCAGTTTGGCACATCATAAAGTTTAGAAGATTCAAATAATGTGGCATCAATAATTTTTTCCCTTCAGGTGGAACCTATTCCTCAGTGTTTTCCAGGAGAAAATTGAAATTTCTTGATACTGAAGAGACGGGCTCTCTTCATACTAAAGTGAAATTATTGTAACTCTGTAACACTGAGAGCTGGTAGATATTTTTATCTGGATAGATAGACCTTTCTGAAGGACCCTACACACTAGGAAGTGAAAGGTTGGAACTTCCCCCCCCCACCAAATTCTGTCAGCCTACTTTTTTTTCTTGAGTATATGAACATTTTAGTTTATGTATTCATGGGACGATAAGGAAGAGTAAGATCTGTTGATCTCTCTGCTATGGCATCATTTATCTCATATAGTTTTGTATGGTATTAGGAGGTATTGGAAATTTTCTCCTTTTGCAGGTTTTAAAAAAAATTGAATAGACTTCTGTTCGTAGAAAGTTCTGTTTTTCTTTGTGGCTACAGCACTTGGGATAAAGGTCTTATCAGCACAGTTCATTTGAAAAGAAATGAAACTGAGAGCCCTTTCGCCAACACACGTCTGACTTCTGCTTACAATATGATAAATAATGCAAGTCTGATAGTGAAACTCCAGTAAAGCCCATTATTGGTTTTACCAACACTGTGGAACTGTCTTATGCAGCTGCCAATTCAAAGATGAAAATAATGACATTTAATGCAAAACTATCCCTGATTTTTTTTTTTTATTAGTTGCCTGAAACTTCTTCTGTCCCTGTAGACCTCCCTGTGGTTATACTTGTATGGACACTTGATTCCAGAACTTCTGACTTAACTTAAGTCTAACTTAACAAAATCTTACATTTCATTCTGGTAGTTTTTTACAGCTACTAGCAGGGCCCTGAATGCACTGGCAGGATCTGCAATGTTTTTCTTCCTCACCTAGGGGGTTAACTGCTTGTGCTCAAGACCACATCTGATATTACCCATCTGTGTAACCTTGGGTCAGGCTGATGAGGAAAGATCTGTGTGGAAAAACAGCTTTGAGAGGCTTTGTCAGGCCTTTCCCATGGCACATGGGAACTACATTTAAGCTCAGAGCCTTGGCCTTGGTCCTTGTGTGACCTGTGCTGTAGGTATACATGTGCCTGGCTACATACCTTCCTGATCTGCTGACCTGACTTCCTGGTGGATCTCAGACATCACTATGGACTTGTCTGATGAACCTGACTTTTGGCTGAACCTGGTAACTGTCACTGGACCTGCTCTGCTTTTCTTGCTTGGGTATTGTGGGACTGTGCCTCCTGTTGGTGAGGATACTGTCTCTGCCTGCCCTGCTTTGCCCCCACATCCTGGCTCACAGTCTTTGTGGTGCAGCTCACTCTTGCTGCTCCCTGACAACTGCTGCCATAAACCAGTATTTTAAAAGGGCAGTTCTGTGCATCTTTCACATTTGATTTGTTGAGGTGTTATGAAATTCATGTCTTGCCCTGAAAAAGTGCCCACTGAAACCCAGCCCATGTTCTTGGTAGTTCTTTTAGTGTCATCATCTGGTAAGTATGACTACCAAAATCAAGGCCTGCTTACTTCTAAACTCCAATGATTTGCCTGAGGAACTCATTTTTACAAAGTTTTGGACACCTGCTCTTGCTCTCCACTACTTGGCACCAAAATACTTTCCTGCAGACTGGGTATATTTGTTTCATATGCAGTGCACTGACTCATAGCTCAATCTGGCCATCCACATCAGATCAGAAGTTCTACTACCAGCACCTGTGCTATACCTGCAAGGGCTGAAGAAAATGACATCGTGAACATTTTATGTTAATATACATCTGCCCAAATTGGAGCAAATGCTGAAACCTTGTCTGGCCAAGAGAAGAATTCAAGCCTTCCTAATTTCATATGAAATTTCAACATTCTCTATCATCTTCAACTTGTGTTCTCAACGGCATTCTGCAGAATTAAAAAATGGTTCCAGTTACCAATGACTAAATATCATTATGTTTGAAAGTGCATAGTTTGGCAGTTATGCTTTGTTCTTCTCCTTTGTGTTTCTCCTCTATCGAGATTTGTGTTCTGTCAGCAGACACAGATGGAAGGGTTTGGAATGATCTGTATTACAGCTATATTGCAGCTAAAATATTTGTATTTTACAAGATTATTTCTCAGGTCAACTTTTGCTTTTTAATTTATTTATTAGTTGCTGAATCTTCATTCAATAAAGTAATATGTGTTAAACTATGCAGGGAGCAGGATCTACATTCATGAAAAACTATCCCAAGAAATCTCTGTTATGAGCCTCCTAAAGGCAGTCAGAAACCCTAAGACTGTTTTGAAAAGCAGACAAAAAAGAAGTCTTCTTCAGATCCTTCAATGAGATTTAGAAAATGAGTTTGGCTGACTTGTGAAACACAAATCCTTCTTGTTTTTGTTTTTCCTGTCAAAGTTATGGTCCTAACGTACTTAGGACGCTGCAACTCTTGCTCATGCTAAAACACTGTACAATCAATATTAATTTAGTCAACCAATGAAATCTGAGGGAACTATTTGACATCTGCATTACAGATCACTGTTGATTATTGTACAATATTGTACAATATTACCCTATTTATTCTAACAAGATAAGGTTTACAGTTCTCAACTCTAGTGTGACGATCTTTAGAAATTTTAATATTCTGTGAAGATTTCTATAAAGGGGGGAAGATTTCAGTTCATATGTTATTGTCATTTTTAAAACAGGCAGATTTCTATCTAGCTCAAAGATGTTGTAGGGGAAGTAAAACCACATAAATGTCTAGGCTTGAAGAAATTGTTAAAAGCTTTTCCTGGGACACTCCCACCCCTACTGTGAGACCAAATCTGCCAGCGATAGGTACAGTGTTGCCCTCCTAGAGGCTCCTGTCTAGCAGGGCAGGCTGCCAGCTGGAGAGATATTGTGGGAAACCCCTGGTGAGCAAGTGCAGTATTTTATAATATCCTTCCAGCTGGCAGCCTGCCTAGGATGGTATTTCTGTGCACTCTTCAAAACACTTTAAGAAGTTTATTAAGATTGCAGGCAGCAGCCATGGCAACTGGTAGGAACTATATTTCTCAAGTGCACCAGAAAAGCATATATACAAATAAATAAATGTGTATTGTGGGAAGATACAGGTCAATCCAATACTCTATTGTAATTTCAATACATATTGAATAAGGTGACACCTGGAGTCTGAGTACTACAGCCTAATCCAGATGGGAAGGCTACTGGAACAAAGCCTTATCCTAATATTTTTGTACTTCTTTGTGTGTATCAGGTGGTGTGTTTCCTGGTGCTGAAACATACTGTTATGTTCCTAGTCATACATACGAACTGCAGGCGGGTCAGTTAACACTTAATGATGAACCATACCATAAAGGATTAATTAATGGAGTACTATTAGCATGTGAATAATTTTCTATTTACTAAAAACTAACTAAGAACTTAGATAAACTGGGTCTGTTGATGGATCTTGTTATCAACCCCCTGCTCTGCGTGCTGTAGTCAGACCCTGCAGGAGTGTGCCCTCCTAGTGAGAGCAGTGCCTGTGCTGTGGTTACCTTTGGCTCATGGCTCATCCTTCTTGGAGCAGCCCTGCTCTTGCTGCTCCCTAACACACCTAAAAACCATGCTAACAGTCATGTTAGGAAAAACTAAGTAGAAAACAAAAGCAAACCCAAATAATGACCAAAAGAAAAGAGTTGAAGTAAAAAGGATAAAATGAAAGTATGGCCAAGCCAAAAAAAAAAAAACAACCACGCCCACAAAACAGGGATAAAGAGTGGGAAGGATATATAAGTTCGTGTTATTTTTTATTGTTATTTTCAGTGACATTTATAGAAAAAAAAATCTTTAGTAAAAACCAAACCAAACCAAAAACCTAACCAAAAGCAAGCAAAGGAAATGAAAAGAAATATAGTCCAGTTTAAGCACGTAAAAATGGAAAAAAACTTTTCTCATGTAAATCACAACTTTTAAATCAGTATTTTCTACCATTTTTCTACCAGTGTTTTTAACCATCATAATTTTAAAAGCTAATCTATTGAAAAAATTCTGGTTTGAGCAGTCAGTAGCCCGACCAATGCTGCTTATTTACAAACTTTTTCTAGGTAAGCTAGAGAAAAAGGGAATGAGTTAATTTGAGGTAATGTGATTGTGGTCTCATTCTTAAAGATGATCCACTTCTTGAAGAGTTAAGTTTTCATTTTTATATTCTGCATAATATGTGTAGTACACTGTAGTACACTGGCAAATAAGTAGTCCTTACACAAGCAGTGAAGAGTTTGTTCTAAGATTTTACCCCTGCCCTCACCACATTTAGAAAAATTCACTCTTATTTGCTTTATTGATAATCTAGAGAAGAAGAGAGATAAGGCAAGGAAGTATAATTTTAACTACAGTCAGACGTAATTAGCCTAAGAAATTCTGGGACTACCCATATCTTAGTATAGACCCAGATTAAGTACAAAACAATGTTAACCTTTTCTCCGATTCATTCACTGCCTTATATATCCTTGGAAACAAGGGTACAATGCTTTACATCATAGCCACACCTTAAGTGCTAGGGCAAGACCAAATACAAATATTTTATCCTAGCTGGAAAGGCCAAAGCTGAATATTTACCCTTTGATCTCAAAAAGCCATTTCTGCCTGTGCAGAATTCTTCTGGACTGTTCATATTTTGTAGACTGTCAGAGTAGGTAAAAAGGTCTCCGTATAATGAGACTTAGGCTCCAAGTATAGTATACTAGAAGCACCAAATGCTTTAAATCTATTTTAAACATCTTGCTTCCAAGAAAACAAATGTTCCATTTTCCCCTTTCCTTTAAGCAGTCTTAGTGCAGAAAAAACTATTCTGGAACACTCAGAAAATAAATGGCTTCCCTGTGATAGATGGTTCAGAATTGAAAAAGTAATGGATTTTGAGATTTCTTAGGTACAAAGTCTGCTACCTGTTTCCTCCAAATAATTTAAAAACCCAAATAAATAGAAGACCCCAAATGTTTAGATAACACCAAAGCGATGGCTGTATTTGGAGGGTGGTTGGGAATACTTTTGTATTTTAATTAATAAGAATTGTTTATAATATGGAGTAAGCATTGACAAAAGCAAGTGAACGAAAAGCATGTGAAATTAGCTCTATATACAAAAAAATCAACAAAAACCAAGTCAAGCAATAAAAGAACAACTGAGTTTAACAAGTAAAAAGTTCAACAGTAGCAAGTACACTACATAGGGCAGTAGTTTCAAGCCTTTTTCTTGGGTTGTTTGCTAAAGCTTACAGACAACATTCTGTTCTTAGGTATGTCTGTGTTACCCATTGGCTTCTATCCCTGTGACTCCTATATGAGTTTTAGTTCCGTCAGCATTTCTTATAATGATGTTACAGTCTTGTTGCATCTGAAGAAAATATCACTTGGGCCCAGATTACTCATTACTTTGGCTTGTGTACTCATTTGTAACATTGCAAAATGGGTTAAAAATGTTACCTTTCTGATTTGTTGGGCAATGATGAAGTGGGTCTCTTACAGTTATTAGAACCAGGGGAGAGGAGGGAAAGGGAGAAAACTCATCTAAAATGTTGTATAGATAAGCATTTCAGAAAACTATTTCTCCATTTTTATTTTTCTAGTAGATTCTAACAAGCCATTAAGAAAACAGTTTTACATCTAGTTATATGTTTATGAATATTAATCAGGTTTTGCAGAAGTTTTGGTAACCTTAATATAATAACGTTAAATTCCTGCTTGTAGCTGTGTGATAAAACCACTCTAAGTTTCTAAAATTAAGTAAGAATATCCATCCAGGCAGTAGGAACATGTGTAGGGAGAACAAGTTATTGAAAAACATATCCTTTGTAGTCTTGCATAAAAGTTTTATTTGATATCAGGATTTCTACAATAAAGTTATACTTCGTTATGCAGAAAAGATGATGACTAACTAAAATTAAAGGAAAAAAAAAAGGAATTGAAATTACCAACCTGGAGCTTTAAGTAACACATTACAAAAAATGGTATACAAAGGTATTCAGAAATCTTCAAGACATGGGAATTATTTTAGCTTTGCTAGATTCCTCATCTGTGGACAAATATTCTGTATCTTGAACAGGTGGAGAGGATGAGGCATGCAATAGCTGAGTTACTCATGCAAGGTCATACAAGAATAGTATGATTAAGCAAGAAAAGCATCCAGATTTTCTATAATATAGGCAATAAACAACCTTCCTGCTTGCTGAAAATTAAGAAAGCTTCATCCAGCGATTTGTTGCTTCTTTAGACTTTTCCTTTCCACAAGTTTCTTCTACTTATCTGATTGGGGCCTCAATAAAAGCAGTTTTTCTGTGAAAGGAAAAAAAATACAGGAAGAGAATTATACGGAATATATTTCTCTTATCAGATTCTTAAATTAATACCTTGCACCTTATGTGAGTCAGCACCTTATTCAGCCCTGACAGGAGCTTCTTCTGCATGTCGCAGTGCTGTTGAAGCAACTGAGATTTAACACTTCAGATTTCTTCTCAGGAACTCATGAGACTCGGGGACATCCCAAACTAAACACATAGCCAACATTTGATGTTAGTTTCCAGTCCATCCGAATACATTTGTGATTATAGCCAAGCTAATATTCAATACTAGGGGCTAGAATGTGCCAGCTAGGCATTATTAATACCGTTGCTTTGCTCAGAAATGTCATCCTGAGTAAAGTTTTTTACAACTGATAATAGTTCTCTTATTCATTTTTTTACATTTTTCTGTTTTTATGTGAAATAAATTACAACAGTACCAGATTATCTGCTCAGCAAACAAATTGTGTATGGCTTGTGATAGAATATCAGATCATTATATATGTCTAGAAGAGACGATGCCTTAAAGTTAAGTCAGTATCATTATAGCAGCTTGAAGATTGTCATTATTGACAACATCTTCCACCCTCCTTTTGGTAATATTTTACACAGTTTTAATATATTAAGGGTCAGATGTAGTCACTGGTTCAAAGAGCAAAGATACCTCCAGGTACATCTTCAGTACAAGAAATATTTCTGGTTCTTGGCAGGATTTTGCACAGCAAGCCACTGCAACAGCAGGGTTCCCTTTGCAACTCCTGTGATCGTGCTGACTTGTTATCAGCCAGCATTTGCTAGTAATGGCCTCATATGGGCTTTGGGGTGAGATACAATCTTCTTTAACTAACCCCATGCCTGAAGAAGCAAGTCATTGCAGAGGCACATCAGCCATGTATGTCTGATCATATGCTTGTTAATCTTGAGGCTTTCTGTTCAGCTAGGTGCATGACAAGATCCTCTGTATTTCTCCCATTTCCCGCACTCTTTATAGAGCAATTAACATAAAATGTTAGAATCTACCTGGGAAACAATTATTATATCAGCATAGGAGATAATTAACAATCTTAGCTGAAGTAAAGACTGTATGTACTGAAGGAAAAGCTTTGTACAAAGGGCTGCAGGGCAAGGTGCTAAAAAGCTAAAGTAAGAAAAACAAATGATGGGATTAATCTAAAGAAAGTTTACAGATCTCAAGTGTAAGGAAATGTAACTGTAAAAAAATTTCTTACTTTTTGCTTTGTAGTCTGTGGAACAATAACCTGGCAAAAATCAGTGAACCATTTAAAGCTGTGCTAGCAAAAAGTCATTGAAAATGGTGTATGAAACATGTCTAGCTGTCTACAGGACAAGAAAAACTGAAAAAAAATAGATTGATGTGTGTGCCCTACTAGCACGGAGACCAGACAAAATGGCATAGACTCCATATATAGTTAATACAACTGCATGAAGAACAGAGGTTCTGTCAGTAGAGTTGACACCAGGCCATGAGCAGAGGGTAAAACAAAGAATTGTTCTCATGCATGCATAGCCTTGGGACCATTCCAGCACTCTGAATTCCCCTGCACTAACCGATCTGAGGTCCCTAGAGACATAATACTAAAGTTGAATCTGCTTTCCAGACAATCACTCCCTCCTTCTCCCAAACTGCATACATACCCAGATCAGAAAATTCAAAAATGCCATGTCTATAAATCAGTTAAATCTAGTCTACTGAGTTCAGAATTAACGTTTTATACTTTGTGAAATAAGGTATCCCTAGCTTTCTGATAGATACAATTATCCAGAAAAGGACTAACATTTATCTTTAAAACATGACTTTTTAAAATATCTTAAACATACATTAAGTACATTTATACTCATAGTATTCATGTGGCATGGAGTAAGGTATATTTTGAAGTGTTTTTATGATTCTGCATAACATTTAAAAAATGTTTCTTTAGTTATAGATTGTGACATGAAGTTGCATCAACATGAATTCGGTGAGCCATCCATACAGAGAATAGAATTGCTAATGAAGAATGTGCTTCACAGTAAGTAAATGCCAGCTTTTTCAGAAGGATTTTCATATATGTGGACATATGTACTTAGGCACATATAATGTCTGGCTACATCCAATTACACAAATAATTCTTTCTAGCAAGTCTCATAACAGATTGCTGGTTTTCTAAACCTGCAAAATATACATAGTAACATGAAATTCAAGCCAATCTTTTGTAATTTCCCGCCCCCTCCCCCAACTCTACAATCACTTTTTCATCTGTGTAATTGTTAGAAAAAAAATAATTCAGTGCAAAGGAATACATTTCCTAAGGAAAATGACAATAACCCAAAACTTCAAACCCTCTCTATTCCTCTTCAGGAGTGTTAAACTCTTGAACGTTTTTTCCTAATCGTTTTCGTACTGTGATCTGTAATGAGAATATAACTTGGACAAGTTCATGTAAAAACTGCTGGAAACAATACAGTGCAATGTGTTCTAACTAACTGCAATTACAATTATGTTACTTATATGCAAAATCCTATGTTTTTTTGTTGTTTACTCGATTTTTTTCATTATAAGAATAATCAAATGATCATTTGCTTCCTTTTAAAAGCATGGTTGGGCTGTAGAAAGCTATTGTGTTGACATTTGGAGACCATTAAGGATTTTTTGAGCCTAGATTTTATTTAGATTGTATGCTAAAGGCAATCATCAGAGCTGAGTGTTTCCATCTTAATCTCATAAAGACCTTTCTTCACACTTATATGTCGAAAAATACATTTTATTTAGTCCTATAAACTACATAAGACTTGTGGAAAAGAAGGGGAATTTTTAAAAGAAGTTGTATGTTTGGTAAATTCAGTTACTCATGCAAAACTTCATGTCTGAAGTGCTCTGAAATCACAAGTTATCACTATAGTCATTCTGCTATTATCTATGTGCTTTCAAAATTCTGTATTTAGGGCAAAACTTCCCTTTTTCCTCTTCCCTTCTCATTCTCCCTCCCCTCTGCTCCCCTTTTTTGATGGAATAAGACCTATGACAGATTAGAAATGAAACAGTCTATAGCATCAGCACAATCATGAGCATGAAAGATTATGGCTTACTAAAATCTGAACTGTTGCATAAAATGAATGGACTAGTTCAGCATCCCTTCTGTGTTCCTTTGTGTGTGGAGGGATTTTTGTACATATTTATAATTAATTGTTCAGTATCTCATGTACTAGATGAGCATTTCTATAAGAAGACACAGAGAATAAAATAAATACCAGGTTACTAGTTGGGCCACAACTAAGCTAGATGGGAAAGTCACCTAAATGGAAGATTTACCTTACTGTATATTTTTCTGAACATCAAGCAACAACAACTTATACTTTTTTAGATACATTACACTGAATGTTTAAATATGATTTTTGTGATAATTAACTACTTTGGATACTTATCAGTGATAACACTTCATCAGCTAATCCTTTAAGGTACTTAACTGGTGTCAGGATAAAACCAGCAATGCTTAGACTGACCTTTATTTTAACTAAAAACTGTTTCCATGAGCTTTATACTATGCAGTTCTGTATGTTACAGCATTAGGTGTTCTGATGCATTTAATGCATTAGAGCCTCATGTAGTTCAGAATTGCTTGGGGATAATGCATATATGTCCTTTCAAAACATTTCCCAGGAGAAAATAACAATTCAAAAATGAACTAAAATTTGAAGAATACTTGTGTAATTTAACTTTTTATTTAAAAAAATCGTACTGAAATATTTAAAAAAAAGGGATTCTTACAATTTTGGGTTAAATTCCAATATTTTATTTATTGATGTCTAAAAATCCAGCATTCTTTCAACAATGTGAAATTAAGTCACCTCCTTTGGCAGTGGTGCACACAAAATTTTTTATTGCAGCTTTGTTAATTCTTGATTTTACTGTTCAGTTTATAGCCAGAACTTTTTAAAATCAGCTACTCTCTCCCTTTTAGAAAATCTTTGTAAGTGAAAGCAATTTGCTTACTTTGCTTTTTTCCCATAGAACCAGCAAATGGTAATATAAGTAGACACCGACCACCAGAAATAGAAAACAGAAAAAAAGGCATTCAGCTCAAAAAAATGCTTTTTTTCCTGTAACTTGAAGTTTTCTTGGACATATTTCAAACATCAGCAAACTTCTGTAATACATGTTATAACATGACAATATATGTATATAATAAAAAATAATAATATGTATATAAAATTAAAATCAGTAAATGCTTACCACTAAACTGTTTCCATTCATTCTTTTCAGACTTTTACTTTTTTTACAGTGCATCATGCACTGTATTTAAGTTGTAAGAGCATTGTGATATGCAGATGTTACCCAACGACATACCTTTATTTTTTGGACAACCTATCCTTTACTATCAGAATGACCTGATACCTGGATAGAATAAGAAGGTGACTCAAATGGAGTAAAAAACTAAAAAGCGATGAAGGATAGAAAGAGGATTCATTTTAAGAAAGTTGTCAATACTGCCTCACTATTGATCTAGGATATCTAATCACAGATCATTAAGTTAGTGAAACACCTCAGGGTCACCCTTGTCTTATTCCTTATCCGCCTACAATTTCCTTTTGTATTAAGGAATTTAAAAGGGACATTTGAAAGGCTAATAGAGCAAGGCAACAGATAACTGGGTTAATTGGACCAGAAATTGTAAAGGTCTGAGAAGCTGAGGAGCTTATTAGATGTGTGAAGTATTAGAAGGTGACTGACAGCAAGCCAGGCCTTTTCTCACTTTAAAGTTTGGAGATTCATACAGGACCAGTATGCTTAGACTTTGTCTTTTCCAGATGTGTTTGCGAGTTCGGGTGGATTTGATGCTGAGTATGAATCATACTGTTCTTTAACAAATATGAGAGAGCTTACTTGACAGAAATCTTTAGTGAAGCAGCAGTTAAGTTGGACAACAGGAGAAAGTGCTGAGGTTTCCAAAAGACTGTAGATACAGTCCTCTCTTCTTGGAGTCTATTTTCAACTTTCTCGAAAACTGTTGTGAGACAGAAATTCTATTGCAGATAAGAAGTGGAATTTTTCTAATTTGGTATACAGATGGTGATAACACAAGAATGTTATCACATGCTGTTTAAGATGATCTGTGTTCTCTGAGAAAATACAGATTTCATCCGGCTATACTAGAAAATAATCAGATAAATCCTGATATCACACAAAAATGTCCAGAAAAATGTCTAGGACACATTAAATAGGCCAAAAAGTGTAAAGAATACTCAGATTATTTGTGTCTGCTCTGGAAAGTGGTTTTCTATTTATCATCTGACTAATTTTACTAAACTGTACACTTGCACACAAAGTCTAATTTGCAAAGATATGTTTTGTTCTCTCCTTCTTGTCAAAGACATTATAGTATCCTGAATATTTCATATTTGTAAACAATATTCATTTTCTAAGATGATAGAGTTGACATTTTATATTTTTCTGGAGTTCTAGACTCTTTTGCTCTAAGAATTGACTGAACCAATGTAATTTCTGCTGAAACACTGAGGCAGGGAAGGGGAAAAATCAAAGCTATTTTTATTTTTTAAGTCCCTTATCCAAAAGGACATGTAGAGCTTTTGGATAAGCGCCAAAAAGAGAGCCATACATTTCCTAGGTTTCTGGGTTGTTTGATGACCAATATACAGCATTCTAAGATAACACAGGTTTTCCCTTGAAGACGACCACCTTCTTGTAGGAAATGGGGTGAGTCAGGGCTCATCTAGAGCCTCTTCCACCTCAGAAACTGTTAAGTTTCTGAGTAAAACTTTCAATCATAAAATACTAAAATCATGAAGTGTAAGGGTGACGTAAGCCTATTTGGTGTGAGAATAAGGTGTAGATCAAGCAGTCTATGATAGTTTTATGTTTCAATGAAGAGATTAGTTCACAGGTAATTTGAGGCTTTTACTGGCTGGTTAACTGCTGCGAAGAAAACACAAGAAAGTCCCGTAGAAATAAATTTCTGTTGCTATCAATATTCTTGCAGGGATGACAATTACACTGTGTCCATCAACATAGGCCTTAAAGTCTAGAGGACACAGTGAGCTGGAGTGGGATAGAAATACTAAACAAAGGCTCTTCATCTGTCTGAGCTTTCACTTGAGTGAGCATCAGTTATAATGTAGAAGGTAATAAAATAATTTAAAATTTAAACATAAAGCATAAACAAGACATAAGCAAAAGGTTGTACCAGAAACAAGCAGCATTTACTGAGACAATTTCAAAGTACTAGCAGTCTGTGTTAAACTAACAAGCCAGTGCAGGTTCAGTGCATGTACAAACATGGAAGTAGCTGTGCTAAACTGGAAAACAGGATATGGTTTCTGGACTTCTGTCAGCTGGGCCTACAAATGAAGTAACCCAAGTCTTTATTAAATATATGAAATCTCTGAAGCTTGTTTGGTAGGATGAGGTAAGATTCCGTTCTTTGGCTTGATGCTCAAGTCATTAGGTTTCATCATCAGGCACAACAATTAGAACAGGATACTGGTGTAGGACTCAACAACCTAAAGTAGTATTGGAGAAAGAAGCAAAGGCAGAATATATTAGGAGCCAAAAGAGGAATGTAAAAAGAAACTAAGAGCTGAGGCAAGTTATGAAATTGCTTCTTTCAGTGCTATGTCAATGAATGGTGATGTGCACATGGACCCCCAACTCACACCTGGCTATAAAATTTCTTACTATGAAGTATTACGTGTGGCTGCTAAGTACTGATACAGGAAATCTTGAATAAACTCTGAAGCGAAATCACTTAAGCCATTCTTTACCCACTTGGAGGAACAGAAACATGGATAGATTTGTTTCTGATGAATGACTGTGATCACCCATGAGTTGCACAATTGTCAGCTGAGGAGACTGAAAATGTTGCTTCATGGATTATTTATTGTTACTTTTTGCAAAAATGATGTGGTTCCTAGGATAGCAAAGATATAATAAAGCAAGAGCTTCTCTTTTTTTTTTTTTTTTGTTGTATCTGAAACTAGTTTTTGTAAAACTCCACGAATAAAAATTTGATTTTCTAAAGTTTTTCCCAGTATAACATCTAGTTATTATATAGCTGACTAGTTACAATAAAGCTATTTAAAGTTCCCAAAGTCTTTTACTATACTTACTTCCTTTAATATTGCATATACAGTAACCTTTTGCTGGTCTCGAAATTTGACTTGTGAATTAGTATTCATACAATATGAAACTGTTTGTATGATTCTTTTTTCTCAAAAATGTAATCTCATTAGTGGTTGAGGCAAATTTCAGGTATAGTTTTAGTCCCAGAAGTATGCTTTCTGATAGCTTATTTTCAGGTAATATGGTATCCAATTGATTTATAGGTTTCCATCATGTTTAAGAGCACCTTTTTTGCCAAGGTCTTCTGAATGATGTATTTTTAATTCATCAATTATTTCCTTGCAAAACTCTTGCACTGGCATGGAAGATATTTTGCGGTTTTTCATTATTTATTTTAGATTACTTGAAGTAGTTTAATACTTCAGTCCTTTTTGTAGATCGAGAGCTAAATATTCTTATTAAATTATTAACATCAGGTCATTTCAAGGTATTCATCACTGTGTGAATGATATGAAAACTATCAGTCCAATATATATTCTTAATTTTTTTTTTTTCTTTTAAAACTTGATGGACTGTTGGAGCAAAGCTGATAAACAAAGGGTGAGGTGAGAAGAATCAAAGCAGAGAATGCTAATTTTGAATGTGTTATTTGCTTCCATGTGTATATTTCTTTATATTATTCTTAAAAATTATATGATTTTAAACGCTTACCATGACAATCAAAGCTTTTATGTGAACAAATTAGTATGATGATAAAACTTTATAAAGAACTACTAGCCATCTGAAAAGGTTATACCGATAAAATAGGTAAAATGAAATATCAAATATTGGTTACAATGAAACCTAAAGTTAATAGAACAAAAATGTTCAGCAGAGGTACATCAATTAAGGTGTAGAAATTGATGGAATTAAATCAGTTTTCTCTAATAATCAAGTTATTCTTAGATAACTATGAATGGTATTAAATGCATGCATTCCAATAAGAAATTTGATGTTCATCTTTTTGTGTTAATTTTTGGAACATATCTTTTCAAAAGCAGCTTAATTGTCTCCCATGTTTCCTTCTAACCAAAGTTATCTTAAAGGCAGTGATTTCTATCACTGATGTAAATAATTGGTTAAGCCAAAACTGAGCACTTCTGGAAAGTCTTGCCCTAACATTAACACATTAAATTACCATACAAATGTGTTTATTGTAGGATAAAAGAAATTTTATATTACGATTGCCATTGGATGTTTTTGTTTGCTCTCACGTTGCTATCTCTTAAGTACTTTATACACAATTAACAGTAGTTAAATATATATGGTTCTTTCTAATCTATTGTGTTTTAGGAATGCATCTACTGAATATAAAAATTACATTTTCTTAAAAGGCAGGTGTTTCATTAATCTATTATGCTAAAACTTCTTTTTCTCTTAAAAGCATATTTAAATCTTAAATCTTTTAAACATTTTCTTGAAATTGTTTATGGGGGACACAGAACAAATAAAGACTAATCAAACTGTCATATTTATTAAATGTTTGACAGTGGTTGCCGAGTGCCTAAATTTTAATTAATTGCACATGTTTTGAAAGCTCTGCTATGTTTTTTTCTTACTCAAGAGCTATTTTTCTGTGATAGAATAGAGTAGGTTCTTTGTAATATCTAATTGAGAAATACAGGATTCAAGCTGTGTGTAGGTGATACATGAATTTTTCACCCCTGCTGACAACCACATTGGCCTCTGTGTAATTCTTTAAACTGATTCAATCAAACTCATGCTGTTTATGCTTTCAATTAATTGAATTAAAACATCGTATCATTCCATTAGGCAGGATTGTGTTTGCCTGTTCTGTGCTCAATCCAGCACAAAATAAACACAGATTTCTTATCCACGAGGAATGAGAAAACTAGTTCCTCAGTCTATTGGTCTCTCAGTCTCCCTTGTTTGGTAGCCTCATGTAAGCATCTTGCAAAGGAGTTTTCTCCTTTCTTGCAAAGGAGACTGAAGATATACTCTAGAAGAAGTGTATCTGCCAAGGACTATGAAGACTGTTTTGTTTTGGAAAACTAGTCTGAGCATTGACCTATGAATTCAGAATGAACTGGGTAATAAGTCTTATACACTGCTGCTTCCTTAATGGACCCATAACATGAAGTCCATTCCTTTGGGTTTCCCTGTGGAAGCCTTCAGCACAGTGCTGTCAGCCTGGAAGACAATATTTTCACAATATGTCATCTTAAATTTTTTCTTCACTTAACAGAGTAAGCAGTACATACAGTCACATTCTCACATCAAGAATTCTTTGAGCATGCTGACTATTAAGTCCTGAAGCCTACAAAACTTGGTAGCAACTATAAATTTTTGAAAAAGGTAAAACATGAAATGTCCAAACCACCATTTGGAAGCTGTTGAGAAAGTTCTCTGGCAAATTTCAAATACCTTCACAACTCCTGACTAGAATTCATAGTAAACTAGGACTTTTCAGCCTATATTTACTGATTAGATTTACTATTTATAATATATTTACCAACAATGGAGAAAAAGTAGACTGTTCCCTTTCTTTTTCTGTTATATTTTCACTCTTATTATTTGCTTTCCTCCTTAACTGCTCTTATCTGTGGCTCCTTCACAAAGTGGAGTTTTTGCCATCATTGTATTTTAACAAATAACCTGATTATGATTTTATAATGCTGCTTTTTGCATCTTTCTATATATTATAACCTGCATAAATCTTTTTATTTCTGTAACGTGGTTCCGTAAACATATTTTAAAATACTGACTACATAGATGGTGATAAAAATATTTGATAGGTTGCAGAGATATACAACAAATATCATAGAATCATAGAATCATAGAATAGTTTGGATTGGAAGGGACCTTTAAAGGTCATCTAGTCCAACCTCCCTGCCGTGGGCAGGGTCATCTTCAACTAGATCAGAGCCCCATCCAACCTGACCTTGAATGTTTCCAGGGATGGGGCATCTGCCACCTCTCTGGGCAACCTGTTCCAGTGTTTCACCCTCATCGTAAAAAATTTCTTCCCTATATCTAGTCTAAATCTATCTTTTTTAGTTTAAAACCATTCCCCCTTGTTCTGTTGCAACAGGTCCTGCTAAAAAGTCTGTCCCCATCTTTCCTATAAGACCCCTTTAAGTACTGAAAAGCTGCAATAAGGTCTTCCCAAAGCCTTCTCTTCTCCAGGCTGAATGACCCCAATTCTCTCAGCATTCCTTTACAGGAGAGGCGTTCCATCCCCCTGATCATTTTTGTGGCCCTCCTCTGGACCCGCTCCAACAGGTCCATGTCTTTCTTGTGCTGAGGGCTCCAGAGCTGGAGGCAGTACTCCAGGTGAGGTCTCACCAGAGCAGAGTAGAGGGGCAGAATCACCTCCCTTGACCTTCTGGCCACGCTTCTTTTGATGCAGCCCAGGATACAGTTGGCCTTCTGGGCTACAAGGAGGTATTATGAACGTGTCACATGCATGATGGTTCACCTATATACTTTCCATTAATTCCTCATTGATGCAGCTTATATTCAAACTTCTCAGAAGCTTAAAATTTTATCCATGCACAAATAAGACTATTTAATACAAAAATCTTCTGGTTTTACTCCAAATGTGGATACTATTTGTCAGAATGAAAATTTTATTGGCTTAGGAGAAGCAGTATTCTGTTCTCAGATGGTAAGGAACTTCGAATATATCCCTGCTCTAAAAAGTCACTGTCTCATGAGTTCTATGCTTGATACCTCTCAATGATATCAAGTGTGCATATCTACAATGTTATTACATTTATTTCTAATTTCACTCCTGCAATCACAACCTGAGCTGTCAGGCTGAAGCTGTGTTCTCTTTGTATCTGTCATCACTACTAATAAGGATTTGCATGCCAAATTAGGCCCTTGGTTACAGATGAAATTCCATTAGTTTCAAATTATGTCCTCAGTGATAACTCCATAATTTCATAACCTTCATTTTGGTGGTACAACTGTAACTAAATGGATTTTAAGCCTGATCCAAAGGTTATTGAAAACAATGAGTGTCTTTATACTGACTTCAATTAGCTTTAAATAAAGACTTTATTTAACAACTCTGTTAATGAAGTGCTAGGAGGATTAATACCCCTCTCATTCTCTCTTAGCTCTGTTGGTTATTAACAACAATAAAAAGTACTACTGGTTCTTTTTTAAGAAGGCAAATTTTAAACAACTATCTGAAGACATGCATGAAAATAACAGTGTCTTACAAATTTACCCTTAAGAGCAATGTAGTAAAGAGGTACACAGAAAAGTCACTATTTTGCAAAAAAAGAAGAGTTTTTTAGTAATCACAGTGTGTAGCAAAATTGTACTTTAGGTTTCAATAAGTCTTATTTCTTCAGTGTAGGAATGGATGTCTTTAACACTAAAAAGAGAGTAAAATTTCATTAGCACATATTTTTGAAAGAAAAAAATGAAGAAAATTATCTATCTGATAAATATGTAATGTACATGAATGTTTGATAACAACTCTAAAATGTTTTTTTGGATACTGTGGGACAGAGCTCTGGCTGGCAAGGTCCCTGCGCTGATGGATGTGTTATTGTGCGTGATTACCACCACCCTCTCCTTTAGAGAACAGTTGGCCCTCACTGCTCCTCTTGCTCGCCTTACTGCACACTGGCTTTTTTAACTTGGCAGATCCCTTTCTGCTGGCTCCTACTCAGTCAGCCCCTTTCCAGCCTGTTATGATGCATATAGTTATTCTTGTGGAGCCTTGTAAAGCTTCTCTTGACTAATATTGACTCCAGGGATCTCCACTTGATATCAGCCACCAGACATCAAGCCATTAATTTTTTGAAGCTGATAGTCTACCCCATCTTAAATCCATCTAACAGTCCATACATTCAGCGTGGTGTCCTAAGGTGAATCTTAAATAACTTGGAAGTGGTTTTTGGTATGAGCACTTGTAACACTGCAATAGGAACATGCTTTCTGGAAATATAGAAAAAAGTAATATAAATTTTAAAATGCTCTTAAGTTGGTTAGTAGACTATATATACATAAAATGCTTTGTGATACTTCAGCATATTCTTAATTTGGATTTTATCTGACTTTGGATAAACACATGTACTTTATAAAAAGAAGTTGTCTGCTTATTTTTGTAAAGCTTAAGGTCAGGAGGAAAAAACCCCGCCTCTTAAGCTGCTTTTATTCTAAAAAATACTGTTGCTATGACTACTTGAGTAGCTTTTAAGGTGATGTCCTTTTTATTTAAAGTATTTTTACAACTTTAGTTACCCTAACAACAGGATACACTTAAACCAGCAACTTCTAAGAAGTTTTTTCTTGTTTGCAAAGAAACTCTCTTGTCTTTCTTTTTCTTTTCTGATGAAGAACTTCCAGTCATTAAATGCTTGAAAGGATAAAAAAACCAAAGCTTCAAAAACATGTTTCACATATTTATTTCCCCTCAGCAGCTTTAGTCCAAGGAGCAGCAGGTAACATGTTGATAATTTCACTGGATTTTTACTATAAGCAGACCAGATGATCAAGATGGAAGAGTATGACAAATATTTTTGGCTGTCATACCATAGTGATTTATTATTGTATTTCAATAGATAAATATTTTAAAAATAGGCTGTATTTCCTAACTAACCTGCCTTACTTCAGTTAATCATACGGAGTAAACATTGCCATGCTCCATTCCTATAAGAAAAAATGTTTAGTTTTTCTTACTCAAACTAATGTTTTTATAAGACATGAATAGCACAGAGTGCCAGAACAGGCATCTATCTCACTCACCTTCTAATGGTCAATAGTACATGTCAATGGAAGAGTATAAGAACTGGATTAGTCATTCTTTTCTGCTATACTCTTCCACTTTGATGATATGCAGTACAAGTACTTTGCTAAGCAGAAATAGTAGCTCTTATTTTGATGATTTTTGCATCTTTTTTTTTTTATTATTATTCTAGTGGTTTTTTTTAGAATTTTGGTGAAAAGCTGTGAATATTCTCCATTCATTGTGAGAAGAAAACTTATTCCTTATCTTTCTTCTGAATTTACCACCTGCTCCTTTCAGTTTATGACCCCTAACTGTTACATTAGAAGACCCAGTGAACAGTTGTTCTCTAATTCAGTTTCTCCATGCCAGTCTTGATTTTAAAGACCTCTGTCATGTTCATCTTCAGTTACCTCTTCCAGGCTGAAGAATATTATTCTAGGAACTATACGCTGAATGTATGGACTGTTAGATGGATTTAAGATGGGGTAGACTATCAGCTTCAAAGGGTGATAATTAATGGCTTGATGTCTGGTGGCTGATAACAAGTGGAGAATCCCTGGCGTCAATATTAGTCAAGAGAAGCTTTACAAGGCTCCACAAGAATAACTATATGCATCATAACAGGCTGGAAAGGGGCTGACTGAGTAGGAGCCAGCAGAAAGGGATCTGCCAAGTTAAAAAAGCCAGTGTGCAGTAAGGCGAGCAAGAGGAGCAGTGAGGGCCAACTGTTCTCTAAAGGAGAGGGTGGTGGTAATCATGCACAATAACACATCCATCAGCGCAGGGACCTTGCCAGCCAGAGCTCTGTCCCACAGTATCCAAGTGAGGCATGCAGGGCAGGCCCAGGTATGGCAGCCAGGTTCAGCCAGGTCCAGATCATCAGGCAAGTCCATGGTTGATGAAGAAGGTCCAAGGTAAAGCTAGGAAGTCGGTCTGCAGATCAGGCTCAGGCCTGCCGATGGTAGCTAGGATCGGAAACATCCCTATGACTCCTAGGCAAATCCAGTCACGAGAGGTCTGATGACAAGCCTGGAAGTCAGTCCACAGTTCAGGGGTCTGTGGCCAGACACAGACATGGCACATACAGGATATCTCAGGCCAGGACTAAAGGTCTCAACCTGAGCTTAAATGGAGCCCCTGGTCCAATGGAAGGAGGTTTGAGGGGTGGAAGCTACAAGGGAGGCTGCACTTAGCGCCATTATGGCCCTGACAGTATCCCCTTCTTCTTCTTCGGACTGGGAGGCCATACCTGGCATACTGTATCCAGTTTTGGGATAAATAAGAGGAATAAACAAGAGAAATGTGGAGAAACTGGAAACTTGATAGCTGGCAGCTACAGAGATGGCCGGGATCGAAAACACGTGTCCTACAAGGAGTGGATGAAAGAGCTGAGCCTGTTTAGTATATTGAAGAGAACAATTCTTTCATCTCTGCAATCAGTCTTACTAATTTGTTTGAGGAAACCCACTTAATTATATGCAGCATAGCAAGCTGCTTACAGATGAAATGGCAACAGAAAATTGTTTATTTTTCAGAAATGCTTCCCAGTGGACAAAATTTTAGGAATAAAGTGTTCCAGGCAAAAAATACCACACTCTTCTAAATGGGCTTTTATCAATCTACTCCCTTTAAGTGGGATCCTCTTCTTAATCTTTGCTTGGACTAGTTTCAGGGTGAGCTCTTTAAAGATTTCCAGTTAGGGTAACATGCTCCATAATGTTCCACAATCCACAGCATCTGTAGGGAGAATTAGGCCGTTTTAATGAACATTCCATTGAAAATTGTTCTCAACAGCATCACTCTTCATGCCCCTAGAACAAAGTCTAGTCTGTACTCCTGATGTACAACAATCTCTCCAGGTTTCTGTCTCACATACCTTAGCTGAACCTTATCCCAGTGTTTACACCAGCAATCTTGAACAAAAGCCTCAAGGCTTTTAAAGTGGATTTATTTCCCCTTCTGTTTTTTCTGCTTATTCAGGAGCACTTGCATTACCTGGGTGACCTTGTAATCCCTACAGAAAAATCTCTGGTGCAGTAGGACCTTTTTTTTGGGCTCAAGCTCCAGCATGTTGTTTCTTCATTTCCCAAATGAATGAAGGCAAAACACCCTTTCAAGCTTCTTTCTGCTCTTTCTTCACAACAGCTCTTATTAGAGTGGTTGAGCACAGCCAGTTACACTCATAGAAAAGGGGTGGGAGGGTGGCAGCATGCTCTATGCCCTGAGCTCATGACTGAGATGTTCATTGTGCAGTCATTTCTAGGACGAAGGGACAAACAAAATAGCAACACACAATTACTTGAATCTCTGAGCTACAGAAATAATGAAGCCAAACTCCTCTGTAGTGGCAGATAGTATGACAATGGGCAACAATCACAAGTTCTGGCTTGGAAGGTTGAGACTGGACATGAGGAAAATCCCTTTTTCCTGTGGGAGGGTAAGGCAGCACTAGAACTGTCCAGAGCAGGTTACCAAAACAGGCTGTGGAATTTCTGTCCTTGGAAGTTTCAAGATTTGTCTAGACAAAGCCATGGTTGTCTTGATCTAGAATTGGCAATAACCTTGCTTTTAGCAGAATGCTGGGCTAGATAACCTCCAGAAGTGTCATCCAACTAATATTAATATGTTTCCATGATTTCACTGCTTTCATTATGAAGGCTGTTCCAGATGTTTTGTCATCAGTGTCATCTTCTCTGAAACTTTTGTAGCTGTACTATACCTTTTCTGCTACATCTAGTTGTCGTGGTTTAACCTGGCAGACAGCCAAATACCACGCAGCCGCTCGCTCACTCCCCCCGCCAGTGGGGCGGGGAGAGAATCGGAAGGGTGAGAGTGAGAAAAACTCATGGGTTGAGATAAAGACAGTTTAATAGAACAGAAAAGGGAAAATAATAATAATAATGATAGAATATACAAAATGAGTGATGCACAATGCAATTACTCACCACCCGCGCTGACCGATAACCAAGTAGCGATCGGTACTTCCTGGATCACGCCTACCATTCATATACTGAGCATGACGTCACATGGAAGGCAGGTCCTGCTTGACTAACCTAGTTTTCTTCTATGACCAGGTGAACCGCCTAGTGG
>NW_009231146.1:0-7864 GCF_000690835.1 Fulmarus glacialis | reverse complement strand
GCTTGGTGTCATCTGCAGACTTGCTGAGCGTGCACTTGGTTCCACTGTCTGTGTCACTGATGAAGATATTAAACAGTACTGGTCCCAATTCGGGCCCCTGTGGGACACCACTTGTCACTAATCTCCTTCTGGACATTGAGCCGTTGATCACTACCCTCTGGATGCGACCATCCAACCAATTCCTCATCCACCAGAGAGTCCACCCATCAAATCCATGCCTCTCCTGTTCAGAGAGAAGGATGTTGTGAGGGACCGTGTCAAAGGCCTTACAGAGGTCCAGATAGATGACATCTGTAGCCCTTCCCATGTCCGCTGATGTAGTCACTCCATCATAGAAGGCCACTAGGTTGGTCAGGCAGGACTTGCCCTTGGTGAAGCCATGCTGGCTGTCTCGAATCACCTCCCTGTCCTCCATGTGCCTTATCATAGTTTCCAGGAGGATCTGCTCTGTGATCTTCCCAGGCACAGAGGTGAGACTGACTGGCCTGTAGTTCCCCGGGTCTACACACACACACATTTTTATGAGTATGTGGCTCCAGAATATGTCTCAGCAATGTGCATCAGTAATTTGATGGCAATAGAAATGAATATAAACTAGTCTCACTAAAGGGTTAGTATTGCCTTGAAGGTGCACTTTGTTTATTGTTTCTGTTTCCTAGCTTACTTCTATGTCTTCTTGCTAAATGTTCTAAGTTTTCACTGCGTATATGAGAATCTTATCATGTTTTGATAAAGTTCTTAAAGGTGCTGTATTAATCTCACTTTTTTCAGTCCTTTTGTTGTGAATTTCAAGAGTATCATACTGTCAGAACTGTAGATGTGCCATATTGATCTTGATGATTAAATCAGCCAAAGGAAACTTGATTTCTAAGGGAAAACTTAATATTCTCAAAGCCTGAATGTCTCCTAAATATTTATAGGCTACAAAAGTTGATCAAGTACCTTTGTTCTCTGATTATTACAGTGAATGGTGACACTTAGCTCAGATTCTCGTCATATTAATGTGATGTAGTAATATATAAATTCATGTGTTTGTGTTTTCAATCATGTGAATACGCAGAGGTAACTTTTTTTCCCTATCTTGGCAAGGCAAGAAGATAAATATGTGAAAATGTGTATGTGTTTGAGCGATAAAGTTGGTTTAATGATTCTTGGGGAAAAATTTCCTGTGGTACATACAGTAGTGACTTGATTGAACAGGACAGAATCATGCAGTTCAATTAATGTGCAAATATGTGTTCACTGAACTTTCATTCCATTTATCACATGGACATGGAAATAGGGTCATTTTTTATCTCTGTATTATGTATATGACATCTTGGTTTGCTTCTTGCATGTTGCTATAGGAAAAATAGCAATGTGGCACACCACAGGCAAAAAGAATTGGAGATAAATTCCTCAGCTGTCACAAACATCTTTAAGTAGATCTTTGTTTGAAGATAAACCTCTTCCTTCTGCAAGGATTAACATTAAGAAGGCTTTTGCATGCTCTTTCCATTAAAATTGTATGCATCTCTTGGCCATACACTGTGAAAAATCATTGGCAACAATTGTCATGTTTATGAAGTACATAGTTAGCAAAGAAAGTTCAATCACAGAAAAAACTCAAAAGGCATTTTTAGTTGAAAATACATTAGTATTCACTATTGGTTATTTAAAATAAGAAGCTACCCATTTCAAAATAAGTTTTTTCTGATGCTTTTAAAGGTTTTCTTCCATCCTCAGACCTAGTGAAATTTGTTTGGGGGCTGTTCTTTTTCTTTTGACTAATTTTTCTAAATCGGGTTATCAAGGAAACAGTTGGTTATTCAGTTTATACACTGAAAACCTGCACTGGAAATTCTGTTATCGGAAAGTATAGCGAATAAAGTTTTTTTTCTTTTCTTTTATTTCTATAATTGGAAAAAAACGTTTTCTTTTCTCTTGATATTGAACAAAAATAGTTCATAACAGCAGAGAAAAAACATGGGATTTCATAGGTACAATGTAAAATAGTGCGATAAAAATATTCCTTTTCTAGGTACCTATAAGAATATAGAAATGTGGTTAAAATTTTCGTTGTGCTATTTCATTGATAGTCTAAAGAAAAGACCTTTTGGCTGACACGGGCAGCTGTATAAATTAAAGACTAGCTGAATTCCATGTGGAATTGTAATCCTTGCAGGCAAAGCTTATAACCTTTAAACAAACCACAGGCCAAGTTCGCTGCCGTGTAAATTGGCAGAGCTTCATAAACTTTAATGGAGCTGTGCCTTAATGGAGCTGTGCCAGTTTTTAAGAGCAGTGAATGTGATCTTAATTTAGGTAGAAGGTGGCAGAAGCTTAGGAATATAAAGAAGAGTCTAAATTGTTAATTATCAGTCCCCACATCTCACTGTTAAACAGGAAAAAGTCCCATTGGCTTGGGGACTGCAATGTCTGGTCAAAAAAGATATTTTTTCAGGAGTTATTTAGTTCAACAATTTAATGCTTTAATTAATGTAATAGAATGAATCACTGCAATGTAGCCCTCTCTGGTTTTGGTCTTTTCCTCAGTCAGCTAGTTTTCTACCTTAAAAGCACCAAGAAAGAGCTTTCAGTCTGAAGCACAGCTAAGCACCTATCAATGTATTGCGGTTAACTTGGGTTGACATCTGTTAAAGTATTAAATGTGATCAGTTTTCTCATTTACTGTCTGTGAGCTGAGGTTAACGTAATAGCGATGCCTTCTAGGTGCATGCACATATGCAAACACAAATGTTATCTGTATACTCTTTTACTTTGTATGGATAAAAGATGCAGGTCTACTAATATTTGAAGTATGGCAGTACTTGATGATATGCAAAGAAATAAGCCTGTCCCATCAGTGGAAGAGTAAGTCATATTTTAACAAAGGCACTAGACTAGTAGCACTGAAGTCACTGCATAAGAAGATATTAAAAACTGTATTATGTAAAAATGCAGAAAAGACCATATTTCTTATTAAGCCTTGTACTGCTACTTAACATTGTGCATGAAATGGGCAAAACAGATATTCTGGCAAAAGTTTATGAACAAAATGTAAGTAGTTTGGAGAAAACAAACAAAAAACCCCACTGAAGTGCAAAAGTAATGTAGTTTTCCATCAGTACAAAAACATTGATTGCAGAAGTTATAGAGTGTTATGGTTTTATGTTTAGGGGAATAATGGGTTTGTAAAAAAACAGGTTTTACATAAGTTAATCACAAGTAAAGCAATTATGAGCCAAACAGCATTTTGTTTTGGGACTTCTTCACTAGGAGGCTTTGGAAAGATGCTGCTGACCATTCACATTGTACATCTTAAACTAAAAGCTCTACTTACTCGCAGTACTTGCTGCAAAGGTGAATAGCTAGACTTACGAGGTGTTGTTTGGGGGAAGTGTGTGTTTGGTTTGGTTTCTTTCTTTTTCTTTTGACTGAAGTATTAAAATTGTTTGCTTTCCCATTCATGTTTGACTAACCACTACCCATGTTTCCTGTCCTCCTGTAAAAACATAGGGTTTGAGGTGATTTAAAACTGGAGTGGCTTTTTGGAGAAATGCTTATATTGCTATGATAGAGACAAGAAAAAAAAAAAAAAGTGCTGTTCTCTGGCTCCTGCTTTTCGTAAGGTAAGATACTAGGAAGATGAACAGTAGTATCTGTATTGGTGTACCTGCGGTGCATCTGCTTCAGGGAGAACGGGAGAGAGAAACTCCTGCCCAGTCTTACAAAGGTGAGGAAAATAGATGAATAGACTTGGGAGAGAGACTGTCATGTCAGAGGGAAGTGGGGAAGCTGAGCAAGTAATGGGTAAAGTATACCCCTTTCTCCTCCTCAGTAATGACAACTTTGAAGAAGGATCAACAAGGCATAGCCAAAAAACTTCCTCTTCTACCCCTTCAATATTAAGTTTTCTCAGATGGCATAATTAAAATATTTCTGTTGTGGGTGAAGCAACTGTGTGCTTTGGGATACAGAGCAAGATCTGCATCTTTCACCTTATAAAAGGGCAAATGACAGAGGGCAACCCAGGGTATGTGTTAGCCTGTTGAGGCACTTTTTTTCCCCCAGCAGTTCCACATTTCTTTGCCATTGAAACAGGAGTCCAGTTTCTGGTCTGATAAAGAGTTTCCAATTACCTGTAGTCTGAAAGTGGTTTATTCACATTATGATGAATTATTTGCATATGATAAACTATTCGCAGAACGACTAAAGTGTTTTCCTAACCAAAGGATGCTATCTGTTTGATTGGGAGTTTATGATTATGAGACTAGGCTAAAGTCTTCAGAATCATCTTTACAGGCATTCCGTAACAGAACAGACTAACCACAGCAGTTGGTTTGAAAATTACTCTACCTTGCTGTATCTCATTTTCTTCTTCCTTAGTGCCCTTTATCCCCAAAGGGCACGGTGAATGTTGTAGTATATAGGATTTGAAGAAATTCAGAGTAGATTCCAAATCATCTAGAGAAGCTCAGCGAGTTCAATCTTTTAAACTCGATTACTTTTTTCTGCAGACTTTACATTCTTAGACTTCAAACATAACAAGAGAATTTTTTTCCTGCTCTGGATTCAGTGAATGTTTATGCTGTAACTTCTCTGGGGAGGCAAAGTAGCTTCCAGCTGAACAGCTCTTCACATACAGCATGATTTTTGAAAAAATGAAATTGAAACCAGCATAGTATTTGAGCTCTAGGTGATTTATTCTGGCAAATAACAGAAGGGCATCTACAGATAAACATAGATGATTACATGTTGGTAAAGCCAGCGATTGTCAAGAGATCAGAAGAATGTTCTAGGAGGAAATATCTGTGATGTTTAATGGATTATGATGCATCACTACAAAACCTGCATTACAAAACAGCTTTCTAAATCAACACCAAGAATGTACTTGATTTATAAAGTCAGTGTTCTAAGAACTGTATTATGTTCATTAGTTTAGTTTGCATTGACTTCACCCAAGAAGCCAACTTAATACTGTTTATAAGTTAGTTTTGAAGCCTACTTTTCCAGAGAGAATCATAGTAGCAGATTAAGGCCTAGACTAATATTAAGAGAAAGCCAAACCAAACAGGCAAAATTTAATCCTGTCTCTGTTAAACTTATAATAAATACTTTATTCATTGTTATATGGATGATATATTCAATTATGATTCTCTACTGCTCTGTACAGTATTTTAGGAGACGCATTACAGAAAACTCAAGAAGAGTTAGAACAGCAGTAACAAGTATTTTTGAATGTGGCTGTAACTGGCAGAAAGTTAGGTTTATGGCTCTTTACTGAATAATTTAAATACCACATTAAAAGAGTCATATAGAGTAGTCAAATGTGTCTCTTCTAATAATTGTAAGTGCATTATGGTAAAGCAAGTGTGAAAGTTTAGCAACCATATGAGCCACTAATTGAGCTTCTTCTCCCACAGGTGATTTGGTACTTAATTCCTTATCACCCATAGCTAGCCTCACTGGGATACTCTGCTATAAATAGTAGGTGGCTTCACATGAGCTTCTAGATTGCAAAACGGCATCTAAAATCTCTCTGATCTCTTAGGCTCTATACTGTTCATCTAGAGACTGGCAATTTTCTGTTTGTTTTTTTTTTTCTGACCATATAATCCTTCACTAGAAAACACTAAGCTGTCAAAACAAAAACTGATTGTAGAAAAGACTGGTAAAATGTTGGTATATTTTTCCATTTAAAAAAAAAAAAAAGTTGTAGAATTGTCAGAAAAAGAATATTGTGACCCAGTCCAAAATTCTCTTTAGTTCTGGGATACTTTCTGGTTTTTTTTGTTTGGTTGGGGCTGAAGAATGGAAGATGTTTTGTCACAAAAGATACAAAGAAGAATTCCAGCCTTAATAGTAGAGAACATATGGTCAGTGGCTTGATACCTGTTATGCTGGTACTGAAATGCCATCAAGTATGTTATCAGAGGGCACTCTGTTAGACTTTTCTGCTTCTGGGTAAGATGGTCCAATTTTCCTTTTGTATTTGCAAATGATCACTTTGTATTTTTTCCAATTCTAACAGTTATGATTTTTTTAAAAAGGAGACTTATAAAGTAGTAATTTGAATTTAAAGGGTGGATTAATTTTCAAAGTAGGTGCAGTTGTTCTCATGTAGACATGTATGTGAACTTTTTTGAAGGTTTCTCAAGGTGGATATTGCCATGTCATGGATAATACTAGAAAACCGTAATATTACAAAATATTTTAAGCAATTAATCAACCACTCTGTGGCCCCAACTACGGAAACAAGTCTTTGAACAGTCAGCTGAATTTTACTACCTGGATTTTGTTTTCATTTTCTTGAGCAGGGAGTCTTCAGATTGTGTTTCTGTTCCCACAGAACATGGCCTGTGTTTTGGTTTTGTTTTGGTTTTTTTTATAAAGACCCCAAATTCAGCTATATAAGTGCCCACATCCAGTTAATGGCAAAATTTTAATAACAGGCTTCACAATATTTCACCCATATGTGCTCAGTGTTCCAGTTCTACCCTCCTAACTGACATCCATATACCAGAGTTGCATCAGAGGCGCATGCTCTTGAGCAGGAGTGATGATGTGGAAAATTGAAGTATTTGGTTTATGTCACCAAACTCTTTAAAAATGAAAAATAATGAAAAAAATCCCTTTTTCCTTTTTTAGAATGTTGTAAAGTGAAGATATATGATTGCATTTTGATTAAAAGTAATTACAAGTAACCTTAATTAGCTCTTGATCCCATGAGTTTAGAGGAATGCTCTATTTAACATGAACTAATATGAAAAATGAATATTTCCTGAATATTTTCATAATGAACAAGAATGTTTTTTTTCCTTCATGCTTTCCTAGTGTTTAAAAGTAAAGAACTCTGAAACAATAAATCATATTTAAAATGCCCAGAAGAAGAACACAGAAGCCACTGGGAACCTTATTGTCATCATTCCCATAACTGATTTTAAACATTGGATTTTCATAGATAGGTAACCATTTACTTTCTACATGAGCTGCTGTGATAAGAATTTATTACAGGACCTCAGGGAAATGTTGTTACACCTATTAAAAAAAAGTTACCATTAATTTTGTGGAATTAGAACATCGATTTAATTTGGCCTCCTTTAATTGATGTTAGGTAGCTTGGGAACTGATGTCCTCACTTTGTAAATGCACTTAATCACTTCTTGCTACAAAACCTTGAACATAATTTTTCCAATCAGAGCTGACAGTTGTAGGGTTAAAGCTCAAAGCTAATAAATTCGCATGGTCTAGATACTGTACTACCTGGTGTCCTTCTTCAAAAATATTTATATTGCAAAGCAAGTCTGAATAATTTTAATTAGATAACCTCACTAAGTGTTCTTTTTCTAAATAAATTTTATTTGCTCATGTTAGCACAGTAATTCAATTTGGTGATGTTTTTCTTCATGGGAAAAATACTCCTCTGCTTGTATGGTTGTCAGCTAGCATATTGTAGAACATAGTTAAAGATATGGTCAGAGTGCCTGCAATTAAGTGGCACTTTGGTTGTCATTTCTAAAGGGAGAGAGGTTTTAGCAGCATGTGGACAAAGACACTGTCGGGTTAAAAGTCATGCAGTTCACAAAAGCAAATGTCAACATGCTCAGGTTAATGATGGCACTTTAAATGAATGATATGGAAATAATTACTTTAAAAATTAGTCTGCTTATTCTCATTTGTGGTATTTCTTCAACATTTCACAGTTCGTTTGGAGAATAAAAATAGATTGCAAGTGAGGTGTTTTAATGACTTATTCCTGATGAATAATCATTGCTGCAATCATAGTTTTCCCTGGAGATCATGGCCCAAATAAGAATGCGATGTTGGTTGGGAGAAGAAATAAGAACTCCAGCATCATAGAATCATAAAAAAGTTTGGGTTG
>NW_009231145.1:0-16313 GCF_000690835.1 Fulmarus glacialis | reverse complement strand
AATGGAAGTAGGAGATGTGCATTCGGAGTCCTTCATGCAGAGGAGACACCTGAGGCCAGACCTAGAATCATAGAATCATAGAATAGTTTGGGTTGGAAGGGACCTTTAAAGGTCATCTAGTCCAACCCTCCTGCCTTGAGCAGGGACATCTTCAACTAGATCAGGTTGCTCAGAGCCCCATCTAACCTGACCTTGAACGTTTCCAGGGATGGGGCATCTACCACCTCTCTGGGCAACCTGTGCCAGTGTTTCACCACCCTCACTGTAAAAAATTTCTTCCTTATATCTAGTCTAAATCTACCCTCTTTTAATTTAAACCCATTCCCCCTTGTCCTATCGCAACAGTCCCTGCTAAAAAGTCTGTCCCCATGTTTCTTATAAGCCCCCTTTAAGTACTGAAAGGCCACAATAAGGTCTCCCCAAAGCCTTCTCTTCTCCAGGCTGGACAACCCCAACTCTCTCAGCCTTTCTTCATAGGAGAGGCGTTCCATCCCCCTGATCATTTTTGTGGCCCTCCTCTGGACCCGCTCCAACAGGTCCATGTCTTTCCTGTGCTGAGGACTCCAGAGCTGGACGCAGTACTGCCGGTGGGGTCTCACCAGAGCAGAGTAGAGGGGCAGAATCACCTCCCTCAACCTGCTGGCCATGTTTCTTTTGTTGCAGCCCAGGATACAGTTGGATCTGGATGAACTGGATGAGCAGTTCAGTTGCCCAGCACCCAGCAAGGGGCAACTCTGTGAGGAAGGACCAGCATAGTTAATCAACTGCAACAGGGGGAAAGACGCCGTGTCCTGAATGTAGCAAAGTGCCTTTCTGCAACCAAGGATTGGTTGCACCTTCAAGTCCTTGAGGAAGGTGAGAGTTACCCGGGTGTCTGTTCAACTTTGCTGAAGGGCAGTCTGGAGAACTCTGGACTGGGCATTTTTTTCTGGTTATGAGCCTTGATAATTCTGCTGTCCCAGAGCCATCCTCTCTCTCTCCCCATCTTCAGGGACCATTCCCCCATTGTAGTTAGACAACACACATCAGTCCCAAACCTCTATTCATCTCGTGTCGGTGTGCAAAGGCTGGCACTGTCAGAGCTGTGGCTGGGATGTGTCCCCTCGCTATTGTCTCCTGGCTATGGTCTGGAGGCAGCCAGAGAACCAACCCAATGCTGCCAGCCTAGCGGCAAAGCGGTGTCAGCCCCGCATGAGCCACACTGAAACCACCCAAAACTGAGCATACGCAGGCTTTTAATAAGCTTGTTGGTACTGCAATTAAGATGTCTGGCAAACACCCAGAAATCAAGACTTTCCAGGCCAGACCCAGGCATCTAGTAAGGCTAGCACTGGAGTGGTTGAAAGCATGTATGTCTACCTCACCCCATCAAATTTGCAGCCTGGCTTTCTAGCTTAAACTGCCAGCAGAGGTAGATATGAGCTAAAATATCAAAGTTTTTTTGTGCTAACATTGACAGAAGGACAGAAGCTTTACATAGAGAGGCGAACACTGGGCTGTGGATTCCAGCTTGGACACTGCCCAGCTCCTCTGCAGGTACCTCCCCCTTACACCAGGTATTTGTGTGGCAGGCTTTCGCGGTCATGCTGTGTGAGCCAGGCAGAGCGAAAATAACGGAATTTCCACCGGGCATCAGTAAAACCTGGCAAAAGTTGATGTTAGTAATTGAACTGTTTGCAAACTGAGAAGGAAAGGGAGAAAGTCCTGACAGGATAAAATGTGATCAGAACAACAACTCTCTGCTAAGCAGCTAAAACACAGGCAATGACTCCTGGGAAGTGAGAGAGAAGATGAAAATACAGCAATTAAGACCTTTATTTAGCAGTTAACAGGCAAGTACATGCAATACCATGTACCTTTGCACAATCAAGTTCTAACAAGTTAAGAGATGTCCTTCAAAAAAGCACTGCCATACATTACTCATTGGGATGGATGATAGGAACGTGTTGGTTGTTCCTGTTTTTGAGTAAAGGCTGATGGAACTGGATCTGTGTAATGGGATGTGGCATAAGAGAAAATAGCACTCAGCTGAAGGAATTTTTTATAGTGGCATCTAAAAAGCAGTCTCTTGCAAGCACAGCATTGCTTTTCATTGTTTGGGTTTTTAAATTTAACCACCGGTGTGGCTGCAGATGTTCATGGAAGAGTGAATCACAAAAGTTACACAAATGTTTAGTTTTTCATGCTTATTCACGTCACACTTGTCAGAACAGAGGGAGGGCTGAGTATTCGCCTGCAATGCTTTCCAGCAGCTATATTGCTGTTGGAGCACCCATCCTTTCAAAGGAGCAGTTTGGCCCGTCCCATTGTCTCTGTCACTTTTCTTATTTTAGGATCCCAAGGACAAGCAGAACTTACAAGTTGCTGTCCTTGTCTTCTTTTGACACAATGGGAAGACATAATTGAAAGAATCTCAGCTAATTCATCTCATGAAACATTCTGGCTTTGCTAATCGCTTTCTATGACACAGGGAATGGAGAAACATTAGGGCCCTAAATTAAGTGCTGGATGAGTTAAACACTCCTCAATGTCAAAAGCAAACAAACAAAATGTAGCGACTATAAATGAAAGCAAGAAAAACAACAAAACTGTATAACATCAGTTGATGTGGTTAGAAAAAACTATTATTCTATGAGAAACAATTAAATCAAACAATTAAACAGGAGTTTGGCATAAGGCAGCTAGGTAAAGCCTAGGAGTATGGGAAAGCAAACAGGTTAAGCAGGTTTTGCTGCTGTCTCAATATCCCTGAGGTACCTATGGATAATACTAGGCTTGCTTTGCTCGAGTTTCATTGGAGTTACATCAGAGATGCCAAAAACTGGCGTTGTACTTAAGGGAACCCTCCCCCCTCCCCAGCTTCTGTTATGGATGATTACAAAGACAGGGAAGCCTTTAACAAATGTTTTCTTGTTCAGATTACATAAATGAGCAGCTGCTGAAGAGAATTTAGTGGGAAGGCTGATCTGAGGTTCCCCTCCTGCATCTGGGAGAGAATCCTGACAACTAGCTAATGTCTATTCACTTACTCATTTGGTTCAAGATTTTCATCACTGCTACGATGATTGTTACTTCCTATTTTTCAGAGGGCAAGGTATCCATACATAGGTCAAAACTATTCCGCCAGATTATAATTTGGAATAGCTAACTTTGTTTAATATGTATGCGTTTGTGAAACAAAAGCAACAATTCTTGTGCTCATTTTAAAAGAGAAAAGGCCAATCAAGAAGTTTTAAATAAATATAGATAGATATCTAATAAGAGGAGTAAAAGAAACAGGATCGTTTCAAAGTAATATTTGCATACTGAAGCTGTATAGAGATGAAAAACTCAACTGTGTACAGGGGAAAATATGCTTCTGATGATTAACTCTACAAAGTGTTAGGTAATCTAAGCATCCACCTCTGTTCCTCATTATATGAGAGCAATTTCCTGATTTATTTTCTATTTACAAACCCTCCTTGACTCCAACATGTTATAGGATAAAGCATGGGATCTTTTTATGGGATCTTCTATTCCATTCCCAGTCAATATTTTCCTAATAATTTTAAATATTTCTGTTATAATTTTACGGGCCTCATCCAGTGTTTAATTCATATAAATTAGAGAGTTACTTTATATTTACTTCCCATAGCCATTTAAAAAACCAAAGCTGTAAAGGCAAAATAGGGAAAATATGCAAAATATGGAATGGGGTATAATGAAAACAAAATATACAAGTTCTAACTAGTGTCTGTGTCCTGTAATTTGCCTACAGCTTTCCTGTTGTAAAATTAGTTGTTTATGCCATTTTATTAGGGTTCATTCATAAACAGAAGGTGCATCAGGCAAAATTGTTGATCGCAAGGTCTTTGCAATACCGTGGAAGACAATCCCTGCTACAGGTGTAGATTACTGATCCAATGGTTTTGCTTCATACAGGCATTAATGGTGGACATGCAGGGTCTGGAAAGGCTTAGCAAGGCAGGACTTGGGACGGAGTCCCCAGGTAAGCTCCCTGTATGAACTGGCAGGTATTTCAGCTCTTTCCTTTACGTAACTCTCACTTTCCTGGTGTTTGGTAACCTGTTTTTATGTTAACCAGCTGGTTTTCACTTTTTGAACGGCCTGGGTGAAAACAGCTGGGTGACCATCCAATCTGAATGTAACCGCATCCAAGAGCCAGCTGGAGAAAGAAAAGATAACTGCAATGTTGCTTTCCTGAAAACAGCATCTCTACACTCCACTGTTTCTCCAGGTTAGAAGTGTTCACATAAGGTGATGCTACCCTTTAAATCACATTTTAAAATTAAGATCTTATGAAACAGAGTAAGGAGGAGGATGTAATTCTAGGTTGAAATGGAAATGACACATCAGACTCCATACGCATAACTTTTAGTTATAACGCCCTGATTGTCTGCTCTTCATCTCCAGGTTGCTTCAGACTGTATTGCTGCATATATAGGGCCCCCTTGATAAAAACGTCATGCTCCAGCCATAACCCATTTTGTCTTTAAACATGCATGCATTTTGTACTCAACAACCCCCTTTACAATAAAAGTTGTAGGAAGAGACAAATAAAACCTCTTTCTGAGATGTATTTTTTGAGACTCTCCTTGCTCCTTAATAGGATGGGGAAAATCTCTTCTGCTTCAGGGACACAAATGTTCTATTAACAACTCAACCACAACTTCCTCCATAATTTTGGTGTACTAGTTGTGCTGTACACCGATTTCCCCATGTTTACAGCTGAGGTAATACTTGCTACAAGACAGTGTTCTAAGGATAATAAATTAATGCTTATAAAGTACCAAAATTTCCCAGAAGGATTACACCTAGCAAGCAATTGAGATATACTAAGTTTCTTGTGACATTGTAATTGTACAATGTATTTTAGAATGAATTATGCTTTTCTGACAAAGTAATAATGAATGTTAAGATAATGTTTTCTGTGATTTGAATTCCTAGGATGAAACTTTGTAGATTTTTCAAGTTTCAAATTCCCTCTTAAAAAAAACCCACCCAAACAAACAAAAAAAAGAACCACTTCAGCAAAATATTTAAAATTTGATCTTTTGAGAATGAACAGCCTAATTTTAATTTACACTCCTCACATATTATACTTCAACTTGTAGCTCAAGGTAAGTTTCTGATACCATTAGCCCAAGGTTGCTTATACTTTAAAAAAAGAAAAATCATGAAAAGGTGGAATTGCATGGGCCCTAAACATGTTATCTGATACACACCTTTGTTCTGAGACTAGGACTATAGCTTCCTGACAAGTTCTTGCCTAATCTTTTCTTAAAACTTTCCATTTTGGTTTGCTTACTTTTCAAAACTGTCAGAAATTATCATCCCACATTTGGAAAACTTATTTAAATAATTTAATTTGATAATTTAAAAGAATGGCCCAAGGGTTTGGAAGTGTGCGTGGGGAAAATCCAAGCAAATAAAATATATTAGAAAATTGATAAGGAAGTTGATAATATTTTAGATCTGAAAGTCAGCCCATTTAAAAACCGGCTTATCAGAAATCCTAGAAACTGCAGCATGTAATAACAAAATCTTGTTACACAAACCTTTAACAAACACAGAAAAAGAAATATCATTTACATATTATTCTGAAAATGTTACAGAATTTAAAAAACTGTTGGAATCTTAATTTATATTTTAAGTAATCCCTTAAATGTAGTGAAATAATTATTAGATATGAGGTTTTATAAAACAGTTATCTTTTCCTATTAAGTTCTTTATTTTAGAAAGAAAACTTTAATTCGAGGTCAGAATTGGTGGATATAGATGAGATTTAAATAAGGAATGCTGTTTCCTTCTTGCATTAACCCTCCATTCCATTTTTACGAAGCCAGAATGTTATTATGGTAGATCCCAGGAAGAGCTGAAATACTGGTATGATTTTTCTGAAAATAGGGATTAAGTTGTATCGTTTGCTAAAGGTTTGTGCAGAAATGCTGAGTGAGAGATAATTCACATCCGTCATAAATTATATAGTTTACTCTCAACAACTGTTAATCTGAGATGAAGCTCGCCAGTAGGAGTGGAATGTGCAAGCTGTAATGTCTCTGCCAGCATCAAGTATGTAGGAGGTGTGTAAGAAAGAGCCAGCTCTAGCAATCCTGGCACAGGGTGCCTTGTTGGGTCTACTTTTCCTTAATGATACTCTTCAAATTACTTGGAAGCTCATCCCACACATGATTAACCAGCACAATTGTTCAGGGCAATTAGATGAAGAGTAGGCTGTATTACAGTGCCTTACCCAAAACTGTATTTCCAAGTTATAACACTTTCCTCCCAAGCAGGACTTGACCTTCATGACATGTCTACACTGTCCTCAACATACTGTAAACTTATGCCATGCATATTAATGTGTGAAAGGCACATTGCTCGCCTACTAGTCTCTCAAGCCACTCAAGGTGTGTCTTGCTAGTTCTAGCTTGCAGAAGCAAAGAGTTTTCATTGATATGCTACAGGGTGTTCAACCAGTTCTCACTATATCTGCAAATAACATGCATGAGTACAGAGATAGATACATATTTTACCCAAGTGGAAACCATCATATGAGCATGCTAATCCTCAGAAGTGACAGTCACAACTTCTCTGTATGCTTTTTTGGAAGGATATCCATGTATCTCTTTGTATATAGTATAGAAACATCAGCTTTCATTTCACAACTAAAATGTGACATAGCAGCCTTCCAAACCTTTACAGAAATGGAAAATATGGACACTGAGAATTAGTAACTACTCAGTGAAAATTCTAACTCATTAATGCATCAGGAAAGTTATGACTAAGTTTCTATTCTCTTTCATATTCTGGCCAACACAGTAGCATCGTAGAGAAGTACACAAATGCACTAATGACAATCTGAGCCCAAATCTGAGATGAACCATGGTCCTCAATTATCTTTCTAAGTCAGTCAACAGAGTTGGATTAACTTCCAAAAAGGTTCACAATGCTTGTGCTCTCTAGGAATGCTGAGAGGAAAAATATTATTTTCTGTGGATTCCTAGAGTTCCGCTATGATACAGAGTTGAAGACCAGAGGAGATCACTACCATGAGATACGTTTGCCTGTGTAATGCAAGCCATTGAACTTCCATGGATCCTCTTCTGCTCAAGGTCCAACACCTATAAACAAAAATACAGCTTCAGAATCAATATCCAAAATTATGTAGATATATTCCTTTATATAAAACTCCTCCAATTCCCATCTACTCTCCATTGAGAGATTCTCCATTCCCTTGATTGGTCCTCAAATTCTTTCTTATTTTGATTCGCTAACTTTCATGAGAGTTCTGACTTGACAACAACTTGACACCCATTTAATCAAGTATTGATCTCCCTATTTTTCCAATGGTATCATAATTAGAGCTTTCCCATTTTGCACAAAGGCAAGCATTCAGGTCTTTAGACCTTCTGTGAAAAGAACTTTTCCTATTAAGCAATGAGTTTTAAGTGTACACAGTCATCACTCAGTTATCAGGGGTAATGGAGGATTGGGAAAAACTAGATAAAACAAAAATGCAGATAATAGCAAGCACATGAATTACCCTGTGAGAGTACGATTAGTATATTCTCTTCTCAAAGCTTCAAAAGTCCTGTTTATCCAGTTTTTGCTCAAGAGAGGGGTACTTTTACATAGCAACAGGCAGAGTTCGACCTGTTAGTATCAAGCCCTCTTTATTATGCATTTTATAGACAGTTCTGTATGTGATATGTGCATGGGAGAGGAAGGAATGGAGGAAGGTGTGGTTAATATACAATTTAGATAATCTACTCGGAAGAATCAAGTTACCTGAAAGCTCTGGTCTCTGTATCTCTTCTTTTAGTACTGGTCCTGCTATTTCTGATATAACAGGCATGTACATATGCCCAGTTTAAAACCAACACACACCACTTGATGTTATGGCAATTATTTTCTTCTTTGCTTGCAACTACTTCTCCCATGAGGAATTCCTGGGAGCCAACAGTGCTGTCACCCTCTTTGACCATGAGGCACATGCTCCCAGGGTTCTTCAGATATCTCCCCACCTGAGGCATATGGTTGCAGTGGTCACATTTGGATGATGTTTTGGACAGAACATGGTACTCTAGCTCTTCATAGGAAACTCAGATTTTGAATTATTCATGACTTTCAACCTGCTTCTGACTGCAGTAGTTTTGGCTCTCAGTGTTGGTCTTGTGTCAAAGATCAAGCTTCAGTCAAGACCGGGTGATTTTCTTTCTCAGCACATTCTAACTCCTTGCTTAAGTGTTAACTCTGCGTTTCCTCAACATATCTATGAGCTTTGGCCTCTATCCCAGTCATGATATAGCCTGTTATCACAGACTCCATTAACCTCAAAAACTTGTAAGACTGGATCTACTGCCTTAGAGTAAAGATGAACTGCTTTATGGGTCTCATCTTTTTCAGAAAAATCTATGTATTTTACACAGAATGTTGTACTCCCTGAACATTTCTGATTTCCAGTTTCATCATTAACTCAGGTATAGGTGACTGACTATGCCTTATTAAGAGCAAGGCCATCTGTTGCCATCTGTTGCCAGAAATAAGACCATCTTCTGACTAGCTAGCACTCATCATTTTCAGTTATGACATGGATTGTTATTTAAGTGGCCACCAGTCCTACGTATTTCCAGAGAGTATCAGTGATGCTTTCAACTGATCCACTAAAGGTGATTTTTAGCTGCCTTTAATTACATTAATGTGCTTTGCTTAGGCAACATCCAGAGCCAAGAGCATTAGGTAGACCTGAACAGGAGCTCAAGCACTGGTGTGCGGTTGTCCATACTGCTCAGTTGCCAGTGTATTCCCTGCCACACGACAAACTGGCTGTGCTTGAGGAAGAGTGCTTAGCTGTAAGGATGTGAGCCTTGATGTGTCATTTGCTCGCAGGACCAGAGAACAGCTTCTTGCATATTATATTTAGCAGCACATACATAGCCAAAAAGTCTGACAGTGATCTGCTTCCTTCAGCCATTAAGTTTAACTGATCACTAACACAAGCCACTGAAGAAGACAGCTAGTTCCAACCAATGTGGTCCACAGCAGTTCAGTTCCCAAGATCCTCAGCCTATTCTCTTAAAATTAAAAGCGCTTAGTTTATTTTTTGTCCACAAAATGATGCCAGTGTTACGGAAGGAAAGGGAGACAGGAGTTCACAAGGAGGTTGAGGACCAACACAGGGGCTACCCGGAAGTGCTGTGGCCAGGACTGAGCCCTGTCTCTGATCTCCTTGCAGTTTGCACTTGCAATTGGGACAATTCAAGCTCCTCTTTCCCCGACACCTGCCCTGGCTCCCAAGTGACATGTTCTCTTTATTACTTAATACAAACTAGGTCACACACTAGTTATCACAGTTTAATAGTCAAACAATACTAAGAGACTACATCTGATAACAATATATTGCCCCTGTACTTGGCACTGGTGAGGCCACACCTCGAATACTGTGTTCAGTTTTGGGCCCCTCTCTACAAGAAGGACACTGAGGTGCTGGAGCGTGTCCAGAGAAGGGCAACAAAGCTGGTGAAGGGTCTAGAGAACAAGTCTTATGAGGAGCGGCTGAGGGAACTGGGACTGTTTAGCCTGGAGAAGAGGAGGCTGAGGGGAGACCTCATTGCGCTCTACAACTACCTGAAAGGAGGTTGTAGCGAGGTGGGTGCTGGTCTCTTCTGCCAAGTAACTAGCGATAGGACGAGAGGAAATGGCCTCAAGTTGTGCCAGGGGAATAATAGGAAAAATTTCTTCACCGAAAGGGTTGTCAAGCATTGGAAGAGGCTGCCCAGGGAAGTGGTTGAGTCACCATCCCTGGAGGTATTTAGAAGACGTGTAGATGAGGCGCTTAGGGACATGGTTTAGTGGGCATGGAGGTATTGGGTTGACGATTGGACTCGATGATCTTAGAGGTCTTTTCCAACCTTAATGATTCTGTGATTCTATGATTCTATGATAAAAGATACTGGCCATGAGTCTGGTTATACAGAGACAATGAATGGACAGTGTTCGCACTCAGGTTGCTGGTAAAAATATTTTTATACTAATAATCTAATTTTTATACTAATAATACTAATCTTTAGCCAAGAAATGATTCTTGGAATACCCTGCAGAAACATAATGAAGAGTTTTCCCTTAAAATTACAATTTAAACATACAAAGTATCTAATCCACGCATATCCTTTCAGCTTCAAATTATTTTAGCCTGTCCATCAAAAAGTAATGGAATGAAATTAAGTTTTTTATGTAAGTCCAGGTAAACTAAACCAGCACTACTGCACTAACATTCAGTTGTTTGACAGGCTATGCTTTCAATAGATAGGTCTTTAATATTAGGTGATTGGTATTAATTATATTATCATCCTCTAGCTTTCTATTAATAAATATTCAGATCAGCTTTTATATCATTTTGCTCACAATTAATAACCATTTTTCAGGACTGTCATTCTCTGGTGACATAATTCAGTCTTTCAAATTCTGTAGAGCATTATTTTTCTTTGATTTCTATGCTCCTTTGATCAATATCTAAAGATTTAGTTTGATATAAAAAAGCAGTCAATAAAATCCCTTCCTCCCATGCTACACTCTCCTACTGAAGATAATGACACAAAATAAAAACTTCGTCATCTAAATAACTACTCATTAAATATTTATTTTTACTTGTATGATTACCAAAACCTTGCCATGCAAACCCAATACAACAATTGTGCTAAAAATGTACCATTTTTGTAATCAAGCCAGCAGGGAGCAATATCAGTGGAGATTTGCTAATGAGAACTCCTTGGTTTATTCTTCTCATCCTCTTAACAGTGTGTAAGAGGGTAGTTGCAAATCAGACTTCATTTGCACAGAGGTTATTTTTTTCAGCAAAAGATATGTGAACAAGAGTTGAACAATCATCCAGCTTTCTGTTTTAGGCAGGGCTTCATCCCACAAGTTCTGATTAAAATAAATGCTGCAGAAATATGAGTTGTGCTGTGTGTTTTGAAAGTGTGTACACAGCAGGAGCCTGAACATGAACTGCTTAAATATCAGGAAATCACCTAGTAAGAGTACAATGGCAAATGAAGTTTGTGGTTTGGTTTTGTTATTTTCATCCATTGTTTCCAATATTTCCATGAGGCCAGAACTAGGTGAAGCCATTTCAGAGAACTATGCTCTGAAAGTTACGGTGAATTCAAGCTGCCTGGTATTTTTGTGTCATTTCTGCAACTAGGCTACTGCTCTGAAGGATGCTAGATGCTAGATTCATCTGTTTCTGAAGGTTGGAATAGGGCGTTTCTAACTTATTACCTGCTTTCATAATTGAAAAAACATAGTACTTTATTCATCTGACAGAACCAGAGGATTTAGTTCTTCTCTCTCGCAGAGCAAAGTACCAACCCACTGAAGGGAGCAGGAGTTACGTCACCAACTTCATCAAAGCTAGAAATGTATCCTAAACTGCAAGAAGACCATCAAAGTGAGACCACAGTTCAAGATTTTATGCTTAGTTACTTTTTTCCAGAGGCCAAGATAATTAAATTAATTTTAGAAAGATTTTTAAAATTTTATTCTTTCAACAGAAAAGGGACTGTTTAAATTGAATATGCAATATTTTCTATTTATATTTACTCTGGTTTTGTTGCTTAACAACTCGTTTGTTTCCATACATCCTAACATACCTTGCAGAGCTTCAAACATGCTTTTCTGTTGCTGTTGTGAAAACCCAGTTGTAAAATCCATACAGTGATTTCAGATCGTTTTGCATTTGGGGCTTGCTTTTAAGTGCTCAGTGACCTGAATTTTGCAAAAGACTCAGGACTGTAAGGTAGGACACCGTGGCATCTGAAGGAGGACTCGTTGGCCAGGTGGCTCCCAAGTGTTTTTACAACTGTGTTACAGAATAGGTTGTGTAATTGCAGTTTGCGCAGCAGCCTGGTGTTAAAAAGTCAGATTTTTATTGATCAATAGACAAGTAAAACAGAAAATAACTCAAGTGGTAACTAAACAGCACTATATGCAAAAAACCAGCAAAATGTCTAAATACGATTAGCTGAACATGGTCACACACATGAATGGACTAACATGATCCACCTGTCTTTTACAAATAAAGCTAATAAAGCTGCACAAATAGATTATATTAATTTGACTAACAGCACTCCGTGTCATTATTAGAGTTGAAAGTTGACAAGTTTTCCGTCTGGAAAGATGTACCAAATATAATATAATTCATACAGCCAGCCTAACTGTTTTTATGTAGGAAGTTTCAGAGAGTGGTTATTTTCCATTTCCATAGAAACTGTTGCCTCGTTTAACAAGTGCCTTTCTCCACTCCTGGGGATCCTTCAGGAATGCACAGTTAATTAGAGAGGGCTCCACAGGGGCTTTTACCATATTTTGTGATTTTCCCTGTTCATTTTGCACCTCACAAGGCAGAATTCCGTAGGTAACTTTAAAAATCAATGAGTTCTGAGTCTTAAATGTCTGTTTTATAAAATGCCAAAGAGAAGGAAATAGAGATGAAAGAAAAAAATACCTACAGCCCACTGATGCATGCTATTATTCTATTGACAACTGCAACACAAAGGAAATTCAATTAGAATTAGTTTAAACTGACTTTGAGGTTCATTACTGGTTCAACACAAAAAAATAATATAACACTAAGGTTTTCACCCATAAGAGTGTTTCTTTGCATGTATTTCTCAATTAATATCATACTTTTGTCTTCTTTTTTAGTCACTTTACATTTTCTATGAGGCTTTTTCTGAATGGAGTACAAAATATTAAGCCTATACTAGGATTTATAAAACAAAACAAAAATCTAAATACCATTTTAAAATTGTTTGTAAATCATATGAAGGATGGTTAAAGTTAAGTGTGGTATATATATTCTACAAAGTCACTTCTTAGTTTGAAATGCCTAAGTCTACAATTGTTATTAACTTGTTTTGAGAAGATAACAGGACTGGAGGAAGGAGGGGCAATGGAAGGAGCATATTTGTATGTAATGGGCAAAGAGAGGGCTGGGAGAGGTTGAGGATGTTTTGAGCAGTTTTGGGTGAGGAGGGGGAGTACTGGCAGGGCAGATGGCTCTCTTAAAAGCAGGATGAGCAAAGGAGATCTGCATGGGATGCTGAGCAAGAGGCAAGAGTCAGAAGGGTCCAGGCATCTCCAGAGGTCTGGGTAGGGAGGGAAGTCCGGATAGTTTCGGAGGGAGATGTAGTAGTAGATTACGGATGTGTTTTGGGGAGAGACAAAGGCAAGGGATGCTCTGTCTTCCCTCCTTTACTCATCAACTTCCTTCTTTTGTGCTCTTGCAGAGTGTAAGAACAGTGCTCCCCCTTCTTCTCCTAGCAGGAGTCCAGGAAGAAGCTCAAACCATCTTCTTGGGCCTTTGGGACCTCTTGGCAAGGGCAGGGCGGTTTCCTTTGGGAGGAAAGCACCAGGATGCCTGAAGGGTGGTTCTGCTGCTGCAAGTGTGTCAGGGTGAGTGGTGTAGTGGGGCCGGAGGAGCTGGGCTGAACCAGGGGCTGGGCGGGCAAACAGCAGGCCATCTTCTCAGGCAGGTCTGCAGCAGATGCCCTTCCCTGCATCCCAAGCCACTGCTGCCCTCACCTCTCCTCAAGCATTGTTCTCCAGCAAAAATGGCTGGAATGCAAGTGACCTGCCTGTAAACTGACTCCCTGGCTTCCAAATTCTTTCTGTAGTGCTAGCCCTTCCCCACGGATCCTGGGTTCACGTAGGGAGAAGTGGCAGGGCTTCAGCAGCAAGTTCTGTCCCTGCAACTGACTGCTTTCTCCACAGCAAGAGCTGCAACTGGAAAATGGAAAATGTGAGCTTGGATACTTTTGGGCCAAGGAGAGAAATCTTCTCACTGCTGGATGATGGTTTTAAATACTAGGCCACTTATATATTACTAGGGAAGAGGGTAACTCTTCCTGATATATTTTGGGAAAAAAAAAACCCAACAAGTTATAGATTTTTATGGAAGAGAAGATATTTTCAGCACTATAAATCCAGAGTGCAGAAAGCACCTTCTATCAGCAGGTCACTGGTCAATAAATGTCGCAGACAGACTGTCCTTGAAATTTCCTGTCTTGGCTAATTCCAGCCTTCGCACGCCATCTGCTGAACTCTGCTCCTGCAACAGGCTGGAGGGAAACAGGGATGGCTTTTGATCCTGCTATAGCAACCAGATAAATAAGTCCCTTTGGGGAACTTGGGCTGAGGCAAAGTGGAAATTAGTATAATTTAAGCTTTCCATTATGACATATCTTAAAAGTTTTTAGAAAAGTGATTCCTTCATTTTATCTACATAGTTTCATTGCCTATGAAAATTAAATTTTATTAAAAGAAATACAGTGTGCTGGTCTCAGTATCACTTAGGTACTGAGAAATCAACTGCAGGCTGTGAACTTCATCCAGTGGAAGCTGTTACCAATGTAGACGGCATTTAGCCAAAAAGAGATAGAGCAACAGGGGCCCAGCCTAGCAAAAAAAACCCCGCATGAATCCCAAGTTACTCCAATCTCACAGTCACAAATGCTTCCAAGCCAGCTAAGGCCAATCTCCAGCAGACAGCTATTGTCGAGGAACATTAAATGGGAACACTTGATTTGAAGAGGTAGTCTAGCAGAAGGGGCTCCACTTAACTATGACTTTTAGAGCTACTGCTGCTCACAGCTCGCCATTTTCTTTGTGTTCCTCCTCCTTCTTAAAAAGCATGGGCAGGACAACAGTGCTTTGCTCATTATCCCTTTTTGCAGCAAGACCTGTTTGTACTGGGAAAGGTAAAGTGACCTCTATTAATTCATGACTCAAATGAGAGGTTACTTCATCTGAGTTTTGAAATGACTGGCATTAGAAAAGCCTTTGCATCTCTCAAGGGGCTCTGTTACGTGAGCAGAGAAGGCCTAAGGTAGACCCTTTGAAAGCTCTCCACCTGCCTGGCTCAGAGTATGAGTTGATGACTTATCACTTGGAATAAGTAAATCTTCATCTTTATTATGATATGGACACAAGTGGTGTTTCTGACAGCTTTGGCATGACCTAGACTATATCCTTTTAGTTTCTCCAAAACAAACTCCCTATCTTTCTAGCCATACAGGATGTAAGTCTTGGAATTTAAAAACAAAGTTTGAATATAATCAGGTCAGGTTTCATTAAGCATCAGTATGTTTGGGTTTACCTGCAATATCTGTCTTTACAATTTAGTTCTTTCAAGCCTGCTCTCATCTGAACAATTACAGTATGTAAATCAAACTATACCGGCATGCTGTACCTGCAGGAGATTGTGAGTACAGCATTCTGCTCATGGGAGTGCTGAAAGTTAAGGAATTGAACTTCGACCATTGAAATTCATCACAAATTCATAATTATCAATTGTGCCACATACCATATACACCTCAACAGAGTTTATTAAAATGAAGAAAATATGCAGGTAGGTTTAAGAATAATTGTTACTAAAATATATCTTACTAAATACAATGCAAAGAGTAACTTCTCTCCATTGGATATTGTATAGTTCTTTGTAACCATGGGAGAGGAAAAGAAAACCACCCAAAAGACTTGCTTGAGGCATTTCTTTCTTCTACATCCATTGTGAAATCTTTTCAGCTCTTGGCAGGAAGTCTGACGTTTGCATACAAAGCCAAAGAAAATAGTTACAATTTTATACATTAAAATAAGAAAGAAAGAGATGAGAGTTATTTAAAAAAAGGACATTTAGCACATACTAGGTTTTGGTCTATGTGATGGATTACATGAAAATACATGCAGTTCAGTTTCAAAATCATTTGAATGGTCCACTTGAGGATTCTAAAAGATAGCAAAGAAGTCAAATAATTAAACCATCTCAAACAATGCTCAAACGTTACTTCCCAGAATTATGAAACCTAGGGAGTGAAATCTGAATTTTGTTGTTAACTAAGTAGAGTCCTTCAGGTCATGCTGTGACTATTTCTCAAAGTGCTACAATAAAGGCAACCTCATCCTGAAGTACCAAAAAATAGCATCCTGAGCCTTCATTTGGGAGAAGGATCTGAGCAAGTGATGACTGAAGATCCCAGTAGAACCGAAAAAAAAAAGAAAACAAACTCCCATGCACAAAAATGCAGAATATAAATAATCAGAAAGTGGTCATATTCTAGAGGTCAAGTGGAGGAAGGTCAAATCCTCAATAAATATCAAAAACATGTAAGCTGATTTTTAGAACTATTAAGAACTGAGGACAAAACAAAAATTTCATTATTTTCTGCCAGTTTGTGATGGTTCACACACATCTTAAAGATTCAGTACAATCCTGACCATCTATATGTTAGGGAGTGCTTTCACTGTCTAGA
>NW_009231144.1:0-13146 GCF_000690835.1 Fulmarus glacialis | reverse complement strand
ATATAATTATATTATGTAATACATGTAATTATATATAAATGTACATATAAACTGACAGTTTAAATATGTAAGTTTATACATATATACAGTTCGTATATATATAAACGGTCAGTTTAAATGTACTTTTTATATATAATCTTACATTTTATCCATAAAGATGTATTATTCATAAAGTTTAACCTACAACAGAGAGAAGCAATTTTGTTTTGAGAAATAGATTTTTGTAATGATAATATGCCTTTTGGCAGAGAAGCTGCACCAGCAATCTGTTCTTTGCCAAGTTTGTGGTGACAGGCACAATATTACACAGTCTGTAACAATTAAAAGCCACTGAATATCCACTGAAAATTCTACACTGATTTGCTGACAGCCAAATTTAGGTCCCTAAGGTTCCCCTGATTCATATAGCAAACATTACTTACGTTACGTAGTTTCACACAAAGCATTTACTCTTTTTAAACTGGAGTGGTATGTCTGGAAACAACTGCATTCTACAGACAAGTTTTACACAAATCACACAACATCATGTTACAGTTCAAGAAATGCATACACAGAAGCCAAAGGCTATGACTAGGCTGGATTTTTCTTAATGCTACCATACATTCTTAAATATTTTTAATTGAGGAGCTCTTCTTCTAAGGACACAGGCACAAATGACTGACCGCTTGGTACCAGTTGTTATAGAATCCAATAGGTTGTGTTTTACAAGTTGCATATTAATAAATTTTAATCATAAGCACTGAAAAAGTATACCATTTTCATCCTATTTCAACCAATATCATAGCATTTTTAAAAAATAATTAAAATCTTAATGCAAACAAAGAAAAAAGTTTTAGTATTATATTCAGGACTAAAACTCATTATTATTTCTACACAGGTGATGACATATACCTTAGTTACAACACAGAGCTGTCTAACAGTTAAAAAGGTTAGAATCAAAGCTCCTTATATCTATTTTTGATGTATTAAATTGGCTCACTACTTCGGTAAATCACTTAATCGCCCTCTGTTTCCCAATATAGTCAGTAAACAACTATACAGCTCTAACACCACTTCTCCCCACGATAAAACCCACTGGGCATGAAAATGAAGTCTTCTTGAGGTTTCATTTGCAAAGGAATTCTTAGTTACAGGAATTCTTACAGCAATTTATTCCCCTTTGGGATGCAAAAGGACACCATGCAATCAAAGAGTGATCCAACCTTGTACCTTCACATCCACTTCATTTTTTGCATATTGTTTACTGACAAGCATTGCAACATCAGCGATGCTGCAGAGCCAGATTTTAGGGCTATACAGGCTACAGACAGAACGAATAGGAAAGCAGCTCTCTGCCTTCATGTGCTATTCACGGTCTCTGTAACTGCGTAAATGACAGCAATTCCCATTCACCGGAACTTGGAAGGTGGTCTGCCTAAATACATTTACAGCTTAGAATTCTTATACAAAATAAAAACATATATATGTATCAGTCATAAATACTTACTCATACACTGTTCAAAGTGACAGCCAGACAAACAAGTTACTGCCACAAGACTGACTCCATGTAAGCCACTTGCACAGTTTAAAAAAAAAAAAAAAAAGTAATGAAACCTGAACTTCACGCAAGTAGTAAACTGTTTGGACGGCTAAATTAAATTGCCTTGCTTGTAGATGAGCTTTTCAAGTATAGGAGAGGTATGGAAAATAAATTTTAGCTGAAATGAACAAACTTACTGACACTGACTGCAAGAATGTGATCCTAGAGAAAGTAAACGGTTCATGTAATTGCATAGGCATCTTACATCAGGCAAAGAGAAAAATGCAGCATGCCCACTGCTCTTGAATTCAACACAGCACACCAGCATTTGACAACAAGCATCTGCTACATAATCTCAGCAACAAACTTACCTCAGAGGATGTGAAGATTATAACTGAACTGGATATTTATCTAGCTTTTAAATACTTTCCTAAGCAGCAGGACTACGACACCAGTTGACAGCATTAACATCACCATATATTATTTATTTTTAAATAATTTATTTTGTACCTCCTCTATCTTATTTTATGGAGATAAAAGTGAGTTTGTCTTTACACCAGTTACTGACTACTGCCACCAGAATGTATGGACAGCTACTACCTTAGCAGAAGTCAGAAAAAGTAGAACCTGTCTTCTCATCGTTACCTATTGAAGCTACATTTATTTAACCTTCTTCATAGTCCTTTCCCATTTCACCTTGAACGTAATTTCCCTTCTATTAATTTCACATTCCATGTGTATTAACCACATTAAAAGAAACCACACGGAAAAGAAATTATCCCGCTGTACAAAACACGCTTTCTGCTGTATTTCAGAAGACATCAGGTCTTCAGAATTTCTAATCTAGTACAAAATAATGATAAAGTCCTATATGTATTCCCATGGTTATAGCCATCTTTGACATTTTTTGCACGTTAATCACTTTGCATAATATGTCAATATGACTTTTCCCTTCCCAGTTCCATTAACATTTGCAAATCGTTACACCTTAATTCCGTCTTCCCTAGCACTAGGTGCATTTTACAACTTAATATGGTATAATATTTCCCTGCTTTTTAGTTCTTATGTATCAAAGAAAACTGGATTAAGAAAGTTTAAAAAATTTTAAGAGTCATATGTACTTTTTCTGCTAATTCAGTATATTATCACTTACTAGTGTCTTCTGTAATAATCCTATGACCAGTTTTCAAGTCATGTCACAGCATTCCTATCCCAGTATGATTTTATTTGGAGTATAAGACACTATAACAGATAACTAACAAAAACGTATGTATGTGCTGTCTGCATTTTCCCCACTTAATGATACAGAGTAAAATAAAACAGCACTACTGCAACACAGGCCTGAGAGGAACACTGGGAGAACAGGGAACTTCCCATCTGCTATGGGGTACGGATTCCAATTGAAAGGAAACTGTATAAGGAGAGGATGCATGATCAATCACCTGCTACATAGCCATCAGCTTTGTGGCACAGCACACGGGGGTTAAGGCAGAATGCAGCCCCCGAGATTCCCCATTCAGTTGCTTATGAAATGCAAGGAGGAAAGCAAACTGACAACAGTTCTTGTACTTTCCCAAGAAAATGAGCTGCAATTCCTTTACACAGCATTCAATGTGGGCCACATCCAAGGAAGATAATCCCTCTTGCCTTTCCACACTTTACAGTGTGAAAGGACTTGCCTATATATGATCCTACAGAGACAACAAATCCTCCAAATATTTTCTTAAAAAAATACATCAAGACAAAACTCAATCTGGCATCCACTGATACCAGTGCAAGGTAACTGACATCATATATCAGTATTGCCACCATCTTCAGAGAAAACAATGGTCTACCAAAGTTACTTTCTTAGATTCCCATCATTCAGCTATTTTTAACTTATTTATTTATTAAAAATGTTCAGCAAATTCTCTCTTACATACAAAAGGTCAGATTACCAAAATTCTCTTCTTGGGAGAGGAATCTCCTATTCACAGGCAACAGTTCATATCAGACCCTTTGCACATTTGTTTTGCTTAAGCAGTAGATTAATCAGTTCTGTATTTATTTTTCCTCAGTACTATATTCATTTAGCTTTTCTCTTTTTTAGCTTACAGAAGAAGTGTTCAGCAGATACAGTCCTCTCTCTATATATATATTCAGGTTATATATATAATTTTTCTTTTTTACCTTCAAGCCTTCTGCTGGCAGTCTGTAGCCAAATCTAGCAGGTAGATCATCAAAGGTCTGGGTTCCATTTTCAAGGTTATACTAAGAGAAATAAATATTAAAGAAAATTCGGGTTGGCAACAAGAGAGAAATAGATAACAAGTGTAAATAGAAACAAACAACACTACGAGGTTTTTTAGATTAAAATATTTATCAGACATAGGAACTCTTGTGACTATGTCAATGAAATCACAAAATTGCTTCTTTCACTTGTTTTCCACTCACATGGCAACATCACTCTTTTCTTATCTAGTTGTCAAAATAAGAAAGTAAGTAACAGATCTTACGTTAAATTACCTGTTTGTTAAATCTTTCTTTCTGCTGTCTACAATTCAAATACCATCATATTTGCAGAAAAGAAACTACAAACAACCAAGAAAGCAAAAATCTGGAGAGCTGGGGTTTTTGGGTGTGGGGGTTTTTTTGGATCGTGGTGCTGGTGGTTTTTTTGCTTTGAATTCCCTTCATACAGGGAAGAACAGCTTTTAACAGGTGGTTTATTGTAGGCAAAGAATAGCCTCCGTATGTTATCCCTTCTCAATTCCCTGCTATCTATTCAGGTTAGTAGCTAAAAACTATCTCTACAGTTTTGTTTTATACCATGAGCTTTCATTTCAAAACAGAGGAATACTGTAAAGACCTTAAATCTGTGGAAGCTTTGTTTCCCCTTTCCTTGTTCATCTTTTGTAGCTTTATGATATGCCTAACCAGTGCAGAAGCCATACAATAAAAAGTGCAAATTGTATGTATGCTAAAATTTTTTTCATTAAAAGTAAAAAAGTTAGTTTCCTGCAAAAGTTGTGAATTATACAGTGACCAACTTGAATGCACATCAGTTGGTAAGTTTTATTAAATAGTTTAGTGACTCAGAAATATTTGTCTATTCATTGTATCATCCAGTTGTCATACAGAACAGTCAAGTAAGGATCGTGTTTATGTCAGAGGGACAAGACATTTCCTAATAGCCAGACTTAGACAGGGGAACTCAAACTATAGTTCAAAGAAAAACACTACTATGATTTATCTTAACTCTTCCAAAGGCGCAACATTTCAAAGGAGCTTCCTTCCCACAGACTTTAATCAAATTGAGGGGAAAGAGGTAGGAATGGAGCTAAATTTCAATGTTGTGTGTAATCAATCTGCTCCACTCAACCCCTCCTCCCGATCTTCCATCCTACCACCACATAGCACAGCTCTGTGGCAGTATGCTGTCTTCCTCCATCCTCACTATTCACTCACCTACCTTCCTCAAAACGTTCTTCCTGAGCTTGAGCTACTGTAAGTTCTTCCTTGAATCATTTAGCAAGCCCCAACTTAAGCTAGGAGTCAGACTCAAACCTATTTATTTTTATCCATTATTTAAAAAATTACCGATCATGCTTCATATACACATAACAGTACTTTATCCAAATATAATCCTTCATTTGAGGCTGCAACCACATGAGAACATAGAAGAATAAAAATACACCTAAATCAGTAGGGAAATGAAGAATTTCTTTCATTGGCGAACCCAAAACTTTGGCTGGAATTTTGCTCCCCGAATGGCCAATCATTAAACCATGAAATCTCTCAAGATTATAAGCTATCTGTATGCGTTCAATTCCATGTGACAGTGTGCAAACATTCCCTCTTCTTCTGAGTAGCTCGTAAGCACTCCACGGGCTCCTTTTCACAGTAAAGTTTTAATAAATGTCTATTTCATCTCTTAATTTCCTACTTCAAAGATATTCTCAGAATAGATCTGTAACTTCCAAATATCCAAGAATAAAAGACACTTCATTTTTAGATGGAATTATTTTAGAATACTGCACGTGGAAGCTTAAATAAAAGAAATTAAACTAAACTTCCAAAATGCCTTTTTTTTTGAGTTGCTAGGGTTGTTTTGGTTTGGTTTGGTTTTAATATCTTTTCTAAGGGAGGAAGTAACAAGAATGAATATTAGCTTTTTTATGAAAAGAGGAAGCACGGGCTTGGTGAGAGAGGAAGGAGGGGAGGGGAAATAAGGTTTACAGTAGAAAGCCAGTATAAAATTTCACAACAGAATGGTGATGTCAGTTCCATAATAAAGCAATTATCTATCTGCATTAATTGTTTCTTAAAATTTTTACCTACAAAAAATAATAATAGAATAGTAACAACCCAAAGATCCAAATAACATAATTCAGTATTCATCAACCCCACATTACCACAAACTGTTAAGTATTTTTATTTTAACATTTAGCTTCAGGGGTTTTTCACTCTGTTTTCCTAAATTAATTGATACGATATTAACAACTCCTGGATATCACTGTAACTAGCAGAGAATATAGAGACTACAGTACTTAGGTTTAATTATTTCAGTGGCTTAGGCTCCATCCTACAAAGACACATGTAACTTCCTTCATAAAACTACACAACATATAAAATTGGTAATAAATAGCCCAGCAACAACTTTTACCACTGACCCTATGTTCATTATACTGTTTATTAGCCTGATCATTTAAAATCTACACACCCAAAAAATATTATTCTTAATGATAGCGGAGATTATCAGTTATTAAAAAAAGTATATCTAGATTAACATATACAAAAACTTTACTGACAAGGCCTCCAGCACACACACAAATTATACTAGCTATAGAAGATTATTTTACTTTATTTATTTATATACAGTTACCCTACAAAATAACCAAAACTTAAATCGCTGTCTAAACCAAATACTCAAGGAATTCTTTTAACAGCGTTATAACATGCTATAGGATATCTGGTCAGATTGGAACTTTTTAAATGACTAAGGGAATTAAGTGCTTTCACTGTCATGGTATCTAGCACACATCATCTGTAAGCTCATTTGAAAACGTACAATTTATTTTTTTATTGAACCAAAGTATTAAGGCAATTCCATTCCAAGCAACCTGCTATAACATTTACTGTACTAACTGATTCATTAATGGAATAGTTTAAAAGAAGATTCAATTTTATAGAGATTTCATCTATGTACAAAAATATTCTTATACTTACTGCTAAAATATCTGCCTCCACGGGTAAAAGATTCAGGAAAGCAAATAACTGAACAGTCAAAATAGTGTATATCTGAGTGGCAGACAACATCAGCATTCCTATTGACAGCAGCATATTTTATTTAACACCTGCAACAAACAAACAAACAAACAAAACACAACAGAGAGTCAAGGCATATAGCTAATATTTTCCTCTGTCATTTTACTGGGCTATATTGGTCAGTTAAAACTTTTCTTCTAACGAAGTATGCAAAATGTTATTCTACATTTACTTTTGAGAAACAAGTAATCTTTAATTTATGCAATTATTTTAGAGATAGAAGTCCCTTTTGCTAAAAGCATGTAACGTCCGTGGGAATGCATGCATAAAACACAAAAATTGTAACAGTAGCACTTCAATAAACTTTAGGCAACACATAGCAATGCAAGCGGGGGAATGAACATTCACATTATATTAATCATCCTTAGACATTCTTAATTTTAATCTTCCCTTCTTCTAGTGTAAATCCAAATCAGTAAAATTCCTCATGTACCTGGAGCAATTCTACTAAAAGCATCTACCTAAATATACACTTGCAAAACCAGTGTGATATCAACAGGTAACAAACACGAACTAGTTCTATCAACTTCAGTGAAATTCACAAATGCTCAAGTGTGACTCATGGTCTGGACAGCAGATTTAGTCTCCTGTAAAGTGTGTGCACTTTTGAGATCTTTAAAAAGAAAAACATACAAGTACTCTGTAAAGTATGTTTGTATGCATCTCACAAACCCATGACATTAAAAGGAAGTTAATTCTGCTTTGTTAATAAATTTTCATCAAAACCAGCAGCAAAAAGCAACAGCTTGTGTCTGGAAATAGAGGGGCATGTTTTCTAACAGAAACTGTTATTTAAAACTGCTGATTTATCATTAATCAAAGCAAAAAAAAAAGCAAGGAGATGGGTTAGGAGGAAGCAAAACAAACATTTTTATATTTTTCCTTTGCCACAGAGAGATTTTTTTTAAATGTATTAAAAGCACAAATTAAGGGCCTGAATGCCTTCCTTATATGAGCAATGATACCTGCACCCTTACTGAAGTCATTGAGAGTATCATGAAAACAAATTGACAGTATCATCAAAAAACCCCCAGCAAACAAAAAAAACCACCTCCACAACAACAACAAAAAACCAACAAAAAAACACGACCCAAAAAACCTAAAACAAAACAAACGTTTGCATGAACAGAACTTTGAACTCCCTCTCAAATTTAACACATGCATTAACTGCAGTGGTAACAGACTGCATTCCGTAATCTCTCATGTCAAAAATTGGCCAATTTTACAATCATACGTATCTTGAAACCACAAAATTTGGCCTATCAAAGACAACAGAAATGCTAAAGATAAAACGTTTAAATTTTGAACATTTCAATTCTTTCCAGCAAAGACAAACGCTAACACTTAAGATGATAATCCACAAACATATGAACAACATGGTGCAAATCTGCAACATTCGCTAAATATCATGTTTAATGTAGTACAAAATGGTGTCTCTGCAAAGCTTTAGTCTAAAATGCTCAATACCATGTGCCCATGGGCACTTAATCCAATGCGGGTCTTTCGGCTTCCAATACAAACAAGAGGCAATTACATAATACGCACTCATATGAAGGTAAAAATTCTACTAGCTGAATTGCAAAATCAAGCATCCAAAAAACTTGGGTTGGGCAAGGGAGAGGAAGACGTTTCAGCCTTCCACGTAATTGACTATGTCTTTCAGTGCATGCCACTCATGTACTGAATGAAGCAAGGTTCTGTAGGGGAAAAATACGAGAATAGGATTTATTAAACTATATAGCCATTTCTACGCAAAAGGGCAAATGGATAAACTGAAGTTGCAAAAGTAGCCATAAAAGTAGCACTTCCTCATTTCCAAGTCCTTGAATTTCCACATAAACTGTACATTTTAATACTCCCCTCCCGAAGTTTCCTAATGTTTTTAAAGGGGTTTAAATTCCTGTATATATACTTCCCACAGCTTGCAGTAATGTGGGGCTTTGAGATTTAGTCTTAATTTGTGCTGTTGAGAAATGCAATCTGAACTGGAGGAATAGTTAGCTGACAAAGGAATAGAGACTTCCAGAGAGGAAAGACGTGGAGCTGGTTAAGAGTCCTGGCCAAATGCCAATCTATCTTCTCCCCCTTCTCTCATGAGCTACATGTAGAGGCTTCTGTCCTGTATGATGTTCCCAAAATACAGGACAGATTACTGCCATGCCTCTCCCCCCTGCTATCCTCCCAAAAAAATTAAACCAGTGTTTGTCTTCTCTACCTCTTTACTGACTTTACCCTTTCACCGTCTTTTCCCCAGATGTCATATTCTATCAACTTTATTTTATTAAAACAGAACTCAACATCAATGTACAATTTCACCAAAGTGCTAATATAACATGGTCTGCATCAATACTTTGTATGAGTCACAAAAATACACTTACCTATATGAGCACACTATAAGCCTTTATAAGCATACTGACATGGGAGGTGTTTTCTAAACCTGCATTTTAAAAGAATGCATTTTAACTATGTAATAACCTAGATCATTTAATAGCAGCACTTCCATCTACAGAACTTGAGAGACGAAAACTACCGTTCATTTCTGTGTGTCATGCTCTTACAATCTGACTGTACTACCCAAGTTCGGTGGGACAGCTACAAGCACACAAGCTTAGAGAGGAAGGACTCAGTGGGGTTCTGCATTATGATCCACCCAGACAACAGACTCTTCATTTGCTGGACACGGTCTTAAAAAAGAATGACAGAGAACTCTTTCACACAGAAAGTTTATTCCAAACAAAACTACTGAGTGAGGTGATACATTCTAGTGCTTACACAAATATCTTTTTGTTTTCCTTTGAAGAGGACCGTCTTAACAATAAAAACTCTTTAGAGCAAGGAATAGTAATGGAGAATTACCCTAAACTCAGACTCCCACAACAGCCTTTTACTCACTAAGCTGGGATACAGTAAGAGAGGAGTGTACAGCCTGATCATCATTAATTACCAGAAAATCTCTGGCATCAGGAATAGCCTCATGAGAACCGTGGTAGTCACTGTCAATGAGAAACAGCCAGGAGGAACCTCCCCCTGAGCGCTCACTTCTAAATGCCTTTCACTGCAAGAACACAACCTAGCGCCGAAGATCAGGACCTCTGTTCTCCACTGAGAAGTTACATCTGACAATTTCTTTTTGTACTATTGCTGCAATCATAATCCAGTCTTAAGACAGACAATGATTAGCTGTCTACAGAGGAACTTCAGATTCCTCTTCGGCTTAGCTATAACATGATTACGTGGAGGCAATCTCTTAAGAACACAGAAGTAAGAAATATCTTATTCCCCTTATAAAAACTCACACCTAAATGTGATCAAGCTAAAAAAATCCAACATTCAAAATTCCAACATGTTCAACAAAAAACATGTGATCCAATACACCTCCTACTTCAGAATACAAAACAAGTAACAATTAAGTGCTACATTCAGCATGAAATCTAACCACTTTCATGGCTGAATTTAAAAGAATTGCTTGGTCCACAGATGGACGACTAAGTCTCTCTAGCGATTCTTCTAGTCTCACAGTAAGAAATTACTTGAAATGACATAAAATTAAAATAGTGGTAATACAAAAGAGCAGCAAATACACTAGATCCAGTATTGCTATAATACTTAAAATAATTCAGGGACAAGTTTTAAAAGTAGACAGCATGTGCTTAAAATATCGTTATCAGAACACCTGGATCTCCTCTAATTTCTTTTATTGGAGGAATTAAAAGTACTTCACAAACAATTAAACTCAATTAGGTCATTCCAATTGTTTGTATGATTGTTGAAAACCTCCACATTGAGGCTCCTTATTTAAAGGGTTCCATTTGGATTTGTTTTCACTTGACTGTAAATATTTCATTCTGAAAATTGTAACTTTGTTGACTTAATCAAGAAATCGCAGCCAAGACCACTACATTCTCTTTCAGAATCAAAAAACACCTAAGAATCCCTGTCTTCCTGTCCTACCTTTTGTGGGGTTTTTAAGCAGAAAGCGTTGTCCCATGATCTGAGGTCCTCAACATTAATTAAACCAAATACTGGAGTTAGATTTTATTTAAACTGACACTAATATGAAGATAATTAAAATTCATTACTACTAGTGGGAGGAAACGGCTGATATTTTCAAAAACAGTGCTCATGATTCTGACTTGATCATTCAGACATATGATGCTTTGTGAAATTTTCAACTGGTTAGAGGAACAGAAGTTACAGTCACGGGAACTTGTAACGAATTATGAAATTCATGAATTTTTGTTTCTAAATTAAGATTTACCAGTTTCTCTCATCAGCCTGCCCTAACAAAGAGGATGTTGGTGAAACTGGAAGGATAAAGGAACAATCATTCAAAAAACATAATCATTTTTACTACGACAGAAGCAACAATACACTTGAAGCTATCACAGTATTTTAACCAATACAGTAAATTCAGCACATACCTTACAACACAGAGAAAGAATTAAAATAGTATTGAGCAAAGTTAGAAAATACCAGAATTAAAGTTGTCCTTGCAAACAACATGCACGTACAGTGCAGTCTTCCCTGTCAAACAGTTACATACACACAGATTCTTCTGGGCCCAAGAACTATTGCCTCAAATGCAAGCGTAAAAGCCTTACAATTCCTGAAATTCCGTGGCTCATTTGTAGGCCACACTCTTAATTGAATGAGGCAGCTTATGGCACACAGAAATACAGGTGTATGTAATTAAAGGCTATACTGTAAACCACACAAAAGAAGTTAAATTTGACTCTTCATTAATCTTCAGCACTTTACACCTGATTTTCCAGTGTCTACAGACAAAGTTCTCCTTAAGTAACTTAGGGTGTTTTGAGAGTCCATTTTTTTCTTCCCACTCTGCATCCTAGAACTCACAACACAAACTAAGCCTGGGGAGCTATATCGCTCTGTCACAGGACTGAACAGGTCAGAATTGAGGAGGGGAAAATGTGGGGTGTGCTGTATCACAGCATATCTACGAGCAGCAAGACACCCATGAAGTAAATACACTAAACTGGAATACATCAGACAAGGTATTGCCCATGAAGATAAGGCAGCAGTAGTATTGTTGTACGTACAATTGAAAACACATTCCTGATTACACTTTCAAGGAAGAGGAGAGCAAAATGTCCCTTCTCACTTGAAGATAAGGATGGCTAAATAAGCTCGATACAAGAACTGACAATACACAATAGATACATCTATCTGCTGTACTGGACACTAAGAATGCCTTGCCTACATCTTCATACGTTAACGGTATTGTTTGTATTAATAATAAAGGGTTATGAAACACAGTGTTTTTAACAACAATACACTGACTCCCAGACCAGAATAGGCAACCTGAGTGGAAAACATTCTTCTGGATACAGCCCCTGCATCCTGTGAAAAATACCAGTTTCATACTTGCCAACGTGAACAAGCCTTGGGAGCACATTTAAGACAGATGTCATGAAGAAATTACATGGCTTGGGACACAGATAAGAATATTCAGAACTTTTGGCAACTATGCACAAACCAAGCCCCACAAAGTACATATAAACATCAAATTTTCAGAAGTTTGTATCTCAATCAACTCAAAACATATTTCTCAGCAGAAGACAACACAAAGCAATTCCTTGTCCACACGGTTATGCTCATGCTTCAACTCTCTCAAGAAAACACTTCTTTCCCCGCCATTGGTGGAAAAAACTAACTTGCACATCTGTATTACACAAATTCTATTTTAGTCCCAAATAGGATTACAAGGCTTACAGCAATCACAAAAATCGTATGAGCATACAGAAACTTTGTCCTGCCACAAACTCAGTGACAACATTCTCAATATTTTGGTAGATTGGGCTCCACCTTCCAAAATTCCACAAGCAGAGGATGAACAGAAGTTACACAGATAATACCAATAATTTTCACACACATCCCCAAAAGCCCCAATGTCTCTAGCTTTCTGCATTTTGATGTCATCATACCATTACTGACGCAAATCTCCATCTAAGATCTATCCACAAAACTGAAAATTAATGCACACAAAGTGTTCAGATCTGGTAAGATGCAGGAACTATTCCTCTCTCAGTTTGTTTTCATCTTTTCACTAGCAAGCTGGTGTCAGCCAGCCAGACTCCACGCCACTCATTACCTTCCAAGCATAACCAGTATCTCAGGGCACCGACAGCCTCACAGGAACCACGCACCAAGCAGAGCTGTGACATGCCAGAGCAAGGGCTTAGCTTTCACCGGTCTAGAAGCGATGGTCGGGGAGCGCTTCAGCGCCCTGCCCTGCCCTCCCTCCCGCCGAGGCGGATCTCCGCGCAGACTGCCGCGACGGCCTGCGGGCAAGGGAAGCG